>NW_026990109.1:0-32860 GCF_036417665.1 Passer domesticus | reverse complement strand
CATTTTGCAAGTCAGGACAGCCTTCAATCACGTTTCTTTCCAAGTTTAATATTGGATGCTCTCATGACTGTTTTCTTTTCACGGGCTCATCTGGAAAATGTGGAGATCCTGAGCTGTTTACACCGACTAATCCCTCAGGCTAGGAAATAGAGCAGAAAACAATGCATGTGACAGACTCCTTAATCCTTCTTTGATCTCCATCTTTAATAGGCATCCTGATGGCACACAAGAAACCTGACTGCAGAGTGGTCATGCATACAGAGCACATGTCACTAGTTGCTCAAAAGTGGGCCTGTGGCTATTTCAGGCTGAGTGGGTGGGTGTTTTCTATATCACATGCATGTGACAGCTCTCTTCATGTAGTAGGTGAATGCAGTAACTGATGTTCCACCACTAACATTTGTTTAATGAAATCAAAGAAAAGGTTTTTTTCTTTACATTATTTGTTTCTATATATCCAACTCTGTATCATAATGGATTCTGAAAGCCATAGTGACTTCTTCATCTGCTGGGTTTTATTTTTTTTTTAAGAGTTCTAATAGCACTGTTAACACAGTTGAATTATTTCTCCATGTAAGAAATTTCACTCCATTTTCTGCTTTCCACATTTATTCAATTTATTTTCATCAGGTGCCAGCTTGCTGTCTGGGAAACCAGTCTCATTCTATATTGGTTTGTGATGAGGCCACAGGGCAAAACAAAGCAAAAAGAATAGGAAAAAAGTAGCCAAGAAAAGAGAAGCCCTTGACCTCCTTCCTTTATGTGGCAGCCTCGTTTGGCTGAAAGATAAGTGTTGTAGTATAGATGAAAGTAATTCCTCTAATACGAGAAGTATAAATTTATTTCTAGCTCCTCTCAGTGTGGAATTTGTGTGCTAGATTTGGATAGTTAACACTTTGTGATGGGAATCATGATTCAGCAGAAAATATTTTCTAGTTGAAAAACGCGCATGACCGATAGCTGGTGAAAACCCAACACAAGCAGAAAGTTTGTTTGGCCACCCTGTCTGAAGAGCCTCACTCCTGAGTGAAATTGGCAAAATGAAGCCAAGATCTTTCCAAAGGCTCGGGCCTGTTTATTGAAAGTCAAGACAAGTGCAGAGGAGAGCCCAGGGTGAGCCTGGGACCTGGGCTGCAAGTCCGAGTTCCAAGCTAACAATGCTGCGTGCTGCACAGGGTGTTTCCTTGGACACGGGCTGGACAGAAGGACCCAGGTGCTCAGCACCCGGGGCTTTTAAAGTCTCTTAAAGCCACAGGAGTGATGCACTCTCAATCCACCTGTTGCTTGCTCCTTGTCTTGGTTGTTGGTTGCTCCATAGAATGGTGCATCTCTGGCCAATCATTCCAGAGTTCCGAGGCTTCATTGGCTGCCTGCTCTTGCAATCATGTTTCATATTAATGTCATCATCTCCTGAGGCAGTTTTCTAGCAAATTCCCTCACCCAGATCTCACCACCCTTCCTCTACTGGGCATGCATTCCTATTTCAGCACATTTAATTCCGTAACTTATTACTCTATAACTTATTACCTAAATTAAGTATAACAATTGATTGCATTAATTAACAATTCATGACCCCGCCTACAAAAGCTAACTTTATTTATAACCCTACTGCCAAGAACTTGGAGCTCTGCTCCTGCGCCTTTCTTGGCAGGGCTCCTGGGGCAGCTGGTTACTGTGACAACACTGCCTGTTCTTCTGTATCAGATACAGGAGTGATGAGAGAAAATAATAAAACACAGTCTAAAGCAGAGCTCCTGAAGAAGGGACAGCCACAGTGTGTCCTTTTGTTGTTCAGAAGCTTCTCACCATCAGGGAAGGGAGCAAAACTGAAAGTTGGCCTGTGATGGAAACCACATCAAAACCTACCACTTTAAACCTGAACTGGAAATCCGATCATCCTCTTGTGGTATTCACATATTCTCTGGACAGAAAGAGACTTCATTCTCTGCCAGGATTTTCCTGAGAAGCTGTGAGAAAGATCAGAGAAAACAATTCTTCTCTTAATCTCTGCACCTGTTGTTGTGCACATGTGGAATGTGTTCTGGAGGTTGTTTACCAAAAGGTAGTTTCCTAATTGGACTCTGGTGCTGGTGTTGGATTCCTTGCCCAATTGGATCCAGTGTGTTCGACTGCCTGGCAATGGAGATGGGTTTTTCCTAGTAGTATAGTGTAGTAGTGTAATATAATATAGCATAGCTCAATAAAGCAATTCTTCAGCCTGTACTATACCATAATATTCTATAGCTCAATAAAGCAATTGCTCAGCCTTCTGCAATCATGGAGTCAAAGCACATTATTTCACCCGTTCGAGGGCCCCCTGCCACACAATAATCCTATAAGGATTGATCAATGGCCTTTAACAGAGAAAAATTAAATATCCTTAAGAGATTGGTAACAGAGCAATTATAGGTCCAAGATCACATCACACCCATGAATAGTCCCTGGAATTCACCAATATTCCTCATCCACAAGAAGACATCGGGCTCCTGGAGGTTGCTTCATGACCTGAGGAAGATGAATGGAATGACTGAAGACATGGGACCTCTTCAGCCTGGACTTCTTTCTTTAAAAATGTCACATTAAAAATGTGACTTTATGGTCTCATTTTTCAATGGGACCCTTCTGAGAGATATTCTTTGTTGAGAATAGAATGGGTTTTTCTTCCCTACAGGTTTCCAAAGACTAGTTTTACACTGTTAGGGATGATAGCACAAATTGTCATTAAGGCCAGAACAAGACTGTTCAGTTTAGCAAGTCAAAATTTGCAGTTATCTATTTACCACTGAAAAAAAGATTCTCTTGATTGGGCAATGCAAAATTCTGATGATTTACAATATGCATTGTTAAATTTTCCAGGAATTTGTTCTGTTCCTTACATGGCTCACAAATTATTGCAAGCAAAATTGAGTTGTAGAGAGGAACCTATGTTAAGTGAGGAACCTTTAAATGCAATAACTCTCTTCCCTGATGGATCTGGGAAAAGTCATAAATCAGTTGTAATTTGGTTGAACCAAACATCTAAAACCTGGGAATCAGATTTTCAAATAACAGAAGGATCTCTTCAGATTGCTGAGCTTGCTGCTGTGATTCAGGCTTTTCAGCTCTTCCCACAACCTTTTAATTTAATCAGAGATTCTGTTGCTAATGTGGTTAAATGATTAGAAGGATCAGTTCTAATGGATGTTAGTAACGACACTTTATATTGTTGGCTTTCCTGTCTTTATACATCGTTGCAATATAGAACTAATCCATATTTTGTTTCTCACATTGGGGCTCATTCTTCACTTCCTGGATTTTTAGTGGAAGAAAATGCGAGAGCAGACAAACTGACAATGGTTATTTCAAACACTTTGCCAAACATTTTTGAACAAGCAAAACTGAGTCATGTCTTTTTTCACTTGTGCAAATGTTTCCAATTTCTAAAAGTCAGTCTAAAGCTATCATCAATACTTGCCCTGACTGCCAGCTTGTGAGCCTTCTGTTTCTACAGGAGCGGTCAACACGCGGCGTTTGCAGAGCCTGCAGTTGTGGCTATCACTAAATACCCTTCCTTTGGTAAATTTAAAAATACTCATGTTTCAGTGGGCACATTCTCTGGTGCAGTTTTTGCTTCTCTTCACACAGGTGAAACAGGTAATCGTGCTTGTCAACATTTTTTGCAAGCTTTTGCTTCATTGGGTGTGCCCCAAAAAGTAAAAGTCAGCAATGGTCCTGCATATATATCTCAAAAATTTGCCACATTTTTAAAGGATTGGACTGTTTGTCACCATTCTCCCATACGTCAAGCAATTGTTGAGAGGACACATCAGACATTAGAACACATTCTTGATCAAGAATGAGGGGGGGAGTAGAGATCACACCACAGATGAGGTTGAACAAAGCTTTATATATTTTTAATTTCTTGAATTGCTCTGTTGCAGAACCTGATCCACCAATTTTTAGGCATTTTTCAAATAACACACAGGCAAAATGAAAAGAAAATCCCCCTGTTTTAATTAGAAACCCTGGGACAGGACAAATTGAAGGTCCTTTCTGATTAACCACTTGGGGCAAAGGGTATGCTTCTGTCTCTACAGGTGCAGGAATTAAGTGGGTCCCAGTGAAAAACATCAAACCATATCACACCCCAGAAGGTGTTGATGAGTCCAAGACTGTAGAAGCAAGTACGCAGACGTGAGCTGAACAGAGGGATCACGGGTCACACCTGACGTTTCTTGTTCATTGCTGGGACCTGCAAACTCTGATTTTATACTGTTTATAAATGTGTCAATTGTTGGTTTTGTAGAGCTTTTTTGGCAAAAGTGTGGTTTTTGTTTTGTGACGTTATAGATCCCCTCTATTGGGTTTTCAAGGGTGAAGTTTTTATTAAAGGTCAAAAGCAAAGTTTTTAAATTGAGGAAGATATGGGAGGATCTTTTGCCAAAAATTAGCTGACGAAAAGAATGGAGCAAAATTGAATGATACACTGATGTTGGTTGTTTTTAATTGTTTAACAATTTAACAAACTAATGCCAATATCACTGCAATAACACAGTGATATTAAACAGATGTTAACATCTGTTTAATATCACTGTTAAACAGATGTTAAGATTGTTGGGCATGCTACCCTTTGAAATAGAACAGCTGTTGATTTTTTCTTTTTCCTGGCACATGGACATGGTTGTGAGGAACTTGTGGATTGTGTTGCGTGAACCTGTCTGATCATTCTGAATCCATCCACAAAAACATACAAAAGCTGAAAGATTTGACAGCTCCAATTAAAGAAGATGCTGGATCCTGGTTAGATGATTTGTTCCAAGGATGGAGCTTTGCACCTTGACAAAGGGAACTTTGGAAGATAGGTCTATATGTGTTGGGTGTTTTGGCAGTGATACTGTAGTAATACCTTGCATACCTCAGTGTGTGCCACAAATGATGGACAAAACTATCAAAGAAGTGTTTAGCATATAAGAGACATAGGTAGGAAATGGATTCACAGAGAGTTCTCAAAATCTCACAGAGGTGGTGGATGAAGGTATTGACATAGAAGAAGGTTTTGAATTAAGACCTTGGAACAGGTGAGACTTCTTCTGACAATGACTTGTAATTGCTATCAGACATGACTTATGCCCTTTGAACTGACTGGACTTTCACAACATTAAAATTGCTGTGTTGTAAAATAGCAAGGCTTAATGTGAGCAAAAAGGATGCTTTAAGCAAGTAAAAAGCAGATATACTATAGTAAAGCTATGAAACGCAAGGCAGTTAATAAATGACACGGTTATGAAGGGTTTTTTTAGTCAGAAGGTTTTGGGAAAGCTGCAAAAGGCAGGGCTTAAAGACATAAGAACTGCGATTAGAGCTAAGCAGCAGCCATGAGATAAGTCAGCAGCAAAATTACATAAGACGTAAAAAAGTAAGGACAAATGGAACAATGGTCTTTGTATTAAAACTTGGCTAGAATAATTCCCTAAGCTACAGAAAAGTATATCTAGTGAGATATTAGGAACTTCTGAGCTTAATAATGGAGCTCTGTGCATTGTGCTTTAAGGCTTACAATGGGTATTTCATTCCAAATAAGCAAGCACTCTTTGAACAAAAGGTACCTGTGCTTCTAGGGGTTGGATAGAACTACTGTCAATATTCTTTTGCTTTGTGGGATTGGTCAAAAAAGTTTACTTTTTTAAGGTAAGGTAACATTAAGTTCTTTGTGTACTGCCAGGGATGTGAGCTGCTGGCATCTTCCCATTGTCATAACCATGTAATGAGAGTGGAAACCAAACAGCTGGAAAACAAACAGCTCGAGGCGTGTTCCTCAGCATTCCCGTCCCGTTCATGGATTGACACAGACCCCTGGCCAGCAATGCTCTCCTCTCAGGAAATGTGGAGGGACATGGAGTTATTCAGCTTTGTGAAGAACAGGCCCCAGGAAGACTTTAGCTCCACTTCCCAAAACTTCAGGGTGGCTTTGAGGAAAGTGGGAGACAGCTTTTTTAACAGGACCAGTTACAATAGGATGTGGTCTAATATTTTAAGGAATAGATTGTAAACAAATCAAGTTCTTATATGAACTGTCCATGAGGTAGGTAGACTTCAGGATGCTTGTCTGTGGTTTCCAGTGTCCACTGAAGTGTATTTTAGGCAGCTGAATATCATAGGTTTATTATACTGTTATATTATTTACTGAAGAGTCAAAGATGCACCTTCACAACAACCCCTTTTTCCCCTTTTTTCTTTGTATAATAAATAAAAATAAGGACAAAACATGGGTTTTGAGCTCTGCCTGAGTCTCTTTTTCACTATGAGAACCTGAGAAAAACCTCTTCTGGATGAGGCTTTTTTCATTTCTCTCAATGGAAAAAGAGAATCTAGGTTTAATAATATCTTTTTCTTTACCAGCCAAGTTCATGGCTTGATCAGGATCATGAGCTTGGTTGGGGGAAGTTTTTTGTATTTATACTTTAAAAACAAACTTTTACTAATATCTAGTGCATGAAAACTTTAGACATGAATAACAATGCAAGCAATCCACCCTTCTCCCCTTGTTAAAAGTTATACATTTTGTTAGTGATTTAATAGATGACTTTTAACTTTTAAAATGTGTCTTGGTTTGAAATGACAGATGTCTGCTGAGGAAGGCAGAAACCTCCACGGAAATGGAAAATGTGAAACCCCTCCTTACAAATTGTTGTAGTTTTGAAATTAAGGGGGCCTCTCAGGCAAAGATGCGGGAGCAGGAACAATAGTTCTTTATTAGAGAAGAAAATAAAAGTCAAATAAACAATGCAGTAATACAAAACAACACTGCCAGAGTCAGAATACAACCTGACACCTGTCAGCGATTGAGAGAGACGGAAGACTGACTCAGTGATAGAATCCAATTTTATTGTGGGATACAAACACTTTTATATTATATACTACTTCAGGGAGACTAGTAATGTGTACTACAATGATTAGGTTAAAACCACATACACAAACTTATGCATATAACAACATCTCCTGCTTGCAGAGTTTAATGGGATTTTCTTTTTCTGGTAAACCTCTTTGATTTAATCTTCTTGCAATCTAAGTCTAACTTTCAAAGTTCCATTTGCTTTTGCCAAGGCATCCTGTTATCAAATCTCTTATGTTAACCCGGTCCAAAGTCCATCCTCTGCCTTGTGTCCTCCAACACTCCAACAGACACCTGTTGGTCAGGGGTTGGTAGCAGTCCAATTGGAATGGTGGCTGCCGTCCTCCTGGAGTGTCAGGTGTGGTTCTGTTGAAGCAGTGATCCTGTAGAAAGGTGTAGTCATCCTCTGAAGATCCAGTGGTGGTGTACATGGGTCTGGTCTTCCTCTGGGAATCCAGTGGAAAAGGCAGCTGCTCCTCTGGGAATCCAGTGGAAAAGGCTGTCCTGGTGTCCAAAATCTCAGATTATATCCAGTTAGGAATGCTTGGCTCCTCCCTCTGGGCAGAGCTTCTCACAATGTGGGATGATGTAGTTTTATCAGTCATGCTGTGGCACTCAATGGCCCATTAACACAGATGTGTCCCCAGAGGGAGGATTGGTCATGGAAGAGATAAAGAAAACTGCCCAATTAAGAGAAGATAACAGAGCCACACCTCTAACAGATGGCAAATAGAATACACACATTACCTTGCAATCTAGGACAAAATGATGACAAGTGGTAGAACTTCAGTGAAAGAACTTTGCAGCAGTAATTTGGTTATGACAAATTGATATTTTTTTTAAATGAGTATTTTAGTGGATATCCCTTGGAGCTTAACTATCCTTCTTGAAACAAGGCAATAATAATTAGTAGGAGTACTAGGAAAACACATATTAATAGACACACTAAGGCTTCCTTGATGAACAGCAGTTATTGCCTGAAGAAGAAATAGCACATTTTCCCAATCATAGGCCTATTGATTTTGGTCCTAACAATCGCAAACAGTCATAATGAGTATTGTACAATGAACTCTAAGGCATATTTTACAAACAGTTGTACATTTTTCTAACTTTTGTGTGATAACCCTTCAGTGTGTTTATTAGAGTTTTTGAAACATGACAGCCTTGATTTGAAAAGCATTGTAGGGCAATGTTGGCTTTCTGTTGGACTTGGTGAGAAAGTGGCCCTCTCTCAGCTGCTGTGAAATGACCGTGGCATGTGGCCAGCAGCATCTTTTCAGGACGGCTTGCTTGCTATTGCTGACACGGCCACACACCCTGGCACGCTTCTTTCCACTGTATTTTGTTGGTTGGGCCCCCGCAGGAGCTTTTCCCACACTCTGCTTCTGGCTTTGGTGTCTGCAGCTCTTCTCAGATCCGACCTTGGAGGCAGGCTCGAGGCAGGGCCACTCCCGATGCAGACACGCTGGGCTCCAGGGAGGTGTGACTTTGGAGCCAGCCCACTCGGTTTCTGTGGTGATGGGAATTGCAGCGGCCCCGGTGCGAATGGTGGGGGGCGATCTCAGCGGCCACGTGGCACGGTGTAATGGCTGTGGAATTCCCCTGTAACCCGGGAGGGCTCAGAGCGGCTGCATGGCATGGTGTCCCCGGGGGGGAACAGAAGCGTTCCCCACATTGTCTGCTCCCCCAGGGCAGGGCGGCGTGGTGTTCCCGCCCAGGTCGGCTGCCGGGGCTGTGGCGGCCGCCGTCTCTCCACGTGTCTGGATTGTGCAATCGGCGCCACCGGCCCTCTGGACGACATCGGTGTCCTTGGCTCGGGCAGCCCCCGGATGGTCTCCGTTTTCCAGGATTCCCCCACTCCCTGGGGCTGTGCTGGTTCCCACACATGCTCCACATTGGTCAGCCACAGTTCCAGTAGCAGAGCACGTTTTCACAGCAGCCGGGGCCTGCCGGCTCCCGCGGCAATGCCAGCTCGCACACAGGGTGGAAGGAAGAGGCGGCTGCGCTGCTGCCCTTCCCCCTTTGCCTTTCATAATCCAGCTCTTTAATAAGTCCAGAACAAGTGTCCATGGTTTTATAATACCGATGGCTGCATCATCGCCAAATGAGACTGCCTCAAATATATTTTGTCCAGCCCTCTCCCAAAAGGGCAAATCTAAAGCATCCCCTTTTGATACGTGCACCTCATGGTTTTCGCACCATGTGAATAAAGCTTGTAGAGCTCGCTCATCGTGGTTTATTTCTCTTCTTTGAAAGAAGAAAATCAGTACCTTCATTACAGAGTTTTCTGATCCTGACATCCAAGCTCCCATGGTCTCCTAAGTGATTCCAGTCCACAAAAACAGGGCTAGAAACCTCGCAGCACTTTATGCTACTTAGCAAAGTCCCAGGTTTTCAGCATATCAGCTCTGTCACCATTCCCAGCTCCCAGGCTGTATTTCTCCAGTTCCAAACACCAATTTGGGCCTGTTGCTCTTGTAATCTGGTTCCCACACCATTTACCAGCTCTTACACTGCTTGTAATCCGGTTGTACACCGATTTCCAGCTCTAACGCCGTGTGTCTCCTTTGCTCTGTGCTTCTGAGTTCTTATCACTCTGGGGTTCACCACGTGTTAGGTCACTTCTGGGGGTTGTGGGTGCAGGAGACAGAGATCACTCAGCCCCGAGGTTTGTGTGGCACAGAGAGGGTTTATTTCCCAGCCTACCCCTCATACAGAGCATTTGAAAGACCTGGTCTGCATATTCTCATTGGTCTGAACTCCACACCCCCTCGGCATCTGGCCGCTGAAATGCTTGCAGCTTCCTAAGAGATCTGACTGGGGGAAGCCCCTGGCAGTCAATCCCGGGGCTTGGCAGCAAGCTCATCTCTGACATTTGGAAGCACCAGCCAATGGGTGCCTTCTTTCTCTTCAGTTCTGTTAGGTCTCGGTTTGGTTTCAGTTATGTCAGGTTGAGACTAAAGGCATAAAAAGGGTGCCATGTTTACAATAAAGGGATCTCCTTTGGATGCATGAGGGGGTCTGTGTCACTTTGTTCCCCACTGCTGCATCCAAATCTGCCTTTTGGGAGTGCTAATTCACTAAACAGTCACTATACACAAACAAGGCATGGGCTATAATTCTCAAAAAACTTAGAATTGTCTCAAGGCGTTTTGTTTTGTTTTGTTTGTTTGACAGAAAACCTACTTTATGTGTGAGGTAGAGAGTTCTATCTTACAGACTGCCTTAAAAGAAGAGATACTGGAACCCCACCAGATCAGATCAATCAAAGCACTCCTAATCTATTAGTAAGAATTAACAAGGTCTGAACTTATATTTTCTGTCTCAAGACTTTGTATGTACATCCATCCACACAATACCACTGTGATTAACCACACTGACACACAGGTTTGCATAAAGATTATTTTCCCAAATACATTGGAGTATGGTAGAGCAAAAGAAAACCTTGATTGCAGTGTCTAAAGACATTGCACGTGGTTAAACATTCCCTTTCTCTTCACAGCTTTAAATTAAAATTTACACCTTTATAAATAAAGGTACTATAAATAAAGGTCCTAGAGGTTCCCATGAACTCCACAGATCTTTGAGAGGTGTTTGAAGGCTAGGTCTGTAGACACAAAAGTGCTTCATTAGCAGGTTTCAGCTGCAGAGTTTTCTGGCTATTTGCCACCTGTCACTTCTGTTTACAGTGTCTATAAAATCATTTTCATGCTGAAAATCACTAACAACTACCTTCCATATTTATTCATGGTTAAGCACTCATGCCAGCTCCTGTTGAAGTCAAGAGCAGGTTTCTGAAAATAGCACGAATAGGATTAAACCTAAAATGTCTGCCACTGCTATCATTGAAATATGAATTTGCATGTTTTCTTAATTTTCAACCAAAATACAACCATGGCTTTCAATGTTGGGTTTTTGCAGATAGTATGCAGATGTAATAATCACAGAACTGAGGTCATTTGACATTACAGAAAGGTTAAAAACTAGGCATGGGAAGGTCATCACGAGAAATTCTAACTGACAAAAAATTGTTTGTCCTGCAACCTTGAACTCATGTCCTTATACCCTTCCCAAAAGAAAACCTATTCATTGAAGATGCATCCCAAAAACATGTTGAAATTAGGCTCGTGATTCCCTCAGGGAGATAGGAGGTAATATTTTGCTGCAGCCAAAAGGTTATTAGAAAAAAGTACGAAAGTTTTTGGTGCTAGGTGGTGTTAGTTCTGGTTTGCATTTGTTCCAGTTAATTTCTTGGGTGTTGCTGAAGCTGGAAAAGGGGCAGGGGTGAACACCAGAACAAAAGAGAAGTAGGAGAAGAGGAGAGGGGACAGAAAAGTAGGCTGTCAGGAGAGAATAGAAGTTGCCTAGCACCCAGCCAGAGGGGAAGGGGACAGGGATCACCCAAGGCTGTGAAAAGCAATCAAAAACAGCATTGTGTTGGTGTGTGTGTATGTTCAGCTCTCAGGAGACAGAGATACACAGCCGGCTCAGTTGAATCCTTACTAAGAAGAAGGTTCTCTTTTACTTTAATGACTTTGTCTCCATTTAATGGTAAATAAGAGTTTGTTTATTTCTAACACCTCTCTCCCAGCAGCTCAGAGCAGCATTGCACAGTGCTTGCTGTGCTCCAGAGAGCACAAAGCAGGCTGGCCTGGTGGCCCTGAATATTTCTGCAGAACACTCTGCATTTCACACCTTTGCTGTGGCTCAGGGCAGAACTGCAGGCCTGCAGGCGCTTCCTGGCAGAGCTGTGGGAGGCACTGGCTCCTGCAGATGTGAGCTGCCAAGCTGTCAGTGCCTCAGGCTGGCCTGGCTTGCCCTGGCAGAAGTGCCGTGCCTGAAGGACGCTGCCCTGTGCTCCAGCCTGCCCAGCAGCCCGGCTCCCTGCGCCGCTGCCCAGAGTGCTGCACACACTGCTGCCCTTTGCCAGGAGTCACAGGGCAGCCGGCACAAGAGTAGGAATCCTCAGCCAGGCCACCGGCCCTGGGCTGCCCCTGGCCTTTCTCTGCTCCTGGGCAGACTCCAGACGGCCAATGCCTCCAGTCTGGGCTGTGCCCAGCACGGCTACGCTTCCCCTCGGGAGCAGCCAGCTGCCAGCTGGGCTCTGAGAGCGGAGGATTCGCCCGCTGCCAGGAAGAGGCACCCAGGGCCCGGCTGCTGCCTCCTGCAGCTCCAAGGGCCTCCTTCCAGCCTGCCTCTGCCCAGGCTCAGGCTGCTCCGGGCTCTGCCAGGCCTCTGCTGGGGCTGCACCCCGGCCAAGGCCGGGCCCGCTCTCACCTCACAGGCGCTGCCAGCTCTGCACCAGAGGAGACCTTTCAGAGCCCCCGCTCTGATCCTTCTGCTTTCTCACTTGAGCAAGGCTCTCCTTCCGCCAAAGAGATTGCACTTGGGGATACAAATCCTAGTGGCAGGAACAAAATGTTCTCAAGTCACAGCTGCAGGCCTGAATATGCACAGGATGTTTTGGCTACCCCACTCCTTTGGTTTTCCTGCAAATGCCATTGCCCTTTCTGCCTGCACTAGAAATACCACAGCTGGGCAAAAACGGGCCAGTGGGTCATATTGCAAAGGCAGTGTGGTCTGGAGAGGATGAATGAAGAAGATTCTTCCCCACTTACAAACCATACAAAAGAAGCCAGAAGCGTGACTCAGCACCAATAAAAAACAAGGAAATGTTGTGTTTTCTGAAGAGATCAGAAGGAGAAGAGTCTTCTAAATGAGTTGATGTTCCAGAAACTTTATTTAAATCCAATCCAATCTACAATCCTATTCTACAAAACTCTTCAACAATCCTACTCTACAATCCTACTCTACATTTCTAATCTAAATTTCTTATGAAGATAACATCTTCAAATTATTGTTAAATTCTTGTCTCCTAATACTTCTTTTTCTTCTTCTTCGATGAAATGGTGAGTGGTGCCAGGATGGGGGCTGGTTTGGAGGATGTTACAAATGGATGCTGTACACAGGAAAAAGAAAAAGAAACAACAAAGAAGAGTGGTGAACCATGACTTTCCAAGCTCAGTGCTTCACTGGCTCCATGAGGATTCCTCTAGTTCCTACAAAGACCCAGAAAGTAGAACAATGGGACCATCTGCACCTCCATCTTTATGTGCAGGACCTTGCCATCACCGGCAAACCTGGCCCAGACTCCCACTCATCTGTTTATTGTCATGTCTTTGTCTTGCTGGGATTTTTGCACTGACAGTGCTCTAGAAATGCTGCTTTCAATCCTTGGAGTTTCTTCTTTTCAGGAAACTCCAAAGCCTCACATTGGTCCTTGTCTTTGAACAACAGGCACTGGGCTGATTCCCACAGGGAGACAGAGCAGTGTCTACCTTTCCATGCCCTGCCCCTCCTGTGCTGGATGGCACCTTCCATCCCATCAGGGACAGCCCAGTGGCACTGGGTGCTGCACTTCCCTCTCTGCCACACAACCTGGCAGTAACCCTGGGGCAGCTTCTATCTGCTTGAGCGTGCCAGGCAGCAGATGGGGCTGGGACAAGTCCCTCTCAGCTCTCCCTGTTTGCGTGCCAGAAACCTCCAAGGGTGGGCTGGGGGCACAAACCAGGGCCCCTCAGAGGCTCACAGTGAGCCCCCCACAGCCCCTCCTGCCCACAGCCAATCTCTGACCACTCAGCCAGCCTGGCTTCCTTGGGTTCCTGCACCACCTTTGCATGTCTCTGTACCCTGCATTGCTCTACTTCAATTCTTTTGCCATTGGATAAAATGGAGCACACCACCAAATTACAAAACAGGGCAGCAGAAGCAGTCAGAGGACAGAGCACCTCTCCTCTCAGGAAATGTGGAGATTGGTGGAGTTATTCAGCTGTGTGAAAAACAGGCCCCAGAGAGCCACTTGTTGCCACCTTTCAAGACTTTGGATTGTTAGAGTAGGTCGAAGGAAGAAATTGTTTACTCATGGCATGGTGCCACCCTGGCACGGGTTGCCCCAAGAGCTTGTAGTTGCCCCATCCCTGGAACCATTCCAGCTCGGGTGGCAAAGGACTCTGAGCAATGTGATCTCTTTAAAGATGTCCCTGCTCATTACAGGACACTTGCACCTGATGACCTTTACAGGGCCCTGCCAGCCCAGCCCAGTCTAGGACTCCTCACCGTTTTCATTTGAAGAGCACCAAGAGTGGAGGTGAGCAGGAAGGGGGCTCATCTGATGCCTTGGACTTCCATGGAGGAGGAGCCCATCCCTCACACCCTGTTTCACCTGCAGCCCCTTTGCATTTTACCTGCAGGAGCTCCTTGGCAGACCAGCGCTGCTCCTCGTCTGTCTGCAGGCAGCAGCTCAGGAAGTCACGCAGCCAAGCTGAGAGGAGCTTGGGATGCAGCAGCTGCGGGGTTCCTGTTGAGGCTATCATGAATTTAGCCTGGAGAAAACGGAAACACGAGGCTCCACCTGCTGCTTTCACATCTGTAACTGCTCTCCCAGGTCCCACTGTTTAACCCCTGTTCTTCAGTGGCAGTTTTTGCCCTGGCAGAGACCCAGAGATGCCTTTCCTTCATCTACAAAAAACCCAAACCCCAACGCAGCCACAGCTTTTCCAACATCCCTCAGATCTTGCCATGGCTGCTGATTTCATTGACCTACTCAGTGGGAAGTACATCAACAAAAGCACATCTGCTTCTCTGAGGATTCACACCTGCTTGACAGGCTTTTTGGAAGAGGGACTTTGCTATACTAATTCCAAGGATTAGTATATGAAAGGCATCACTGCAGTGCTTGTTGGTCCCTTAAGCACAGCTGCCATAGAACAAAACCCATCAAGATTTTTCTCCTGTTCTTGAAACAATGGTAATTGGAAGGAAAGAAAGGAAATTCATCAGTCAATCCCCAGGTAAGGCAACTAACACCTACAATCTCATATTCCACACAGACACATTAAGATGCCTGCAGAAATGTGTTGGGATGAAAATGCCTGCTTGGACGCACAGGAAACACCTGCAGCTCTGTCGCTCAGCAGTCGGAAAATTTCAGCTTCCCTTATGCAGCAAAAGAAAAGCTTTTCATGGTCAGAAGAAGGAGAGGTGCCACCCCTATGGTCACTCTCTGCTCATTTGGATACTCAAGTCAATGCATTAATGGTAGGCCCATCCCAGAAAGTGCCAGGAAACGCTGGGAGGTTTTGGCAGGCTCTCCACATCACCAGCTGCTGGCTTGGTGACATGGAGAATGTGGCTTGAACTGTGAGAGAAACATGGTCACTGAGTGTTTCAGCAGCACTGCAAAGAAGCAGAAGAGACTCTGTGGTCTCTACACCCTCCTGCCCAGGTTTCAGGCAACCTTCCCAGCAAGAAGAAACTGCACAGGGGATGCAGTCCCTCTCTGAAAACAACAGTTTTAGAAACTCTGTTTGGTTTGGGTTTTCTTCCTTCATTTCTGGAAGGATAAGAGTAGTTCTAAGATTCTTGTTTCATGTTATTGGGGCCATCTACACAGACAAAAGAACTGGAACCACTTATTACCCAAAGGCAAGTGTTGCCTGAGAATGGAGTTTGTTTGCATGTGGTAAGGCTTGAATTCCCCCACTCATGCAACCAAAACTACAGCAGATGCTGATGTGTTGCAGGGACATTTTTAAAAGGGCACCGTTGTGGAAGTAATGCCAGCAGATGGCAATGGGATTTTGTCCAATGGCACACAGAACATGGGACAGGTGAGAAAGACAGCGGGATCAGTGAGGATTTGCTCCTTACCGAGGTAGGACTCTGGTTCCAGTAAAAAGGTTCTTGTTCCACCATTTCAATTCCCATAATTCCAAAAGACCATATGTCCACTTTGGGGCCATATGGTTCACGTGTCACCACTTCAGGCGCCATCCACCAAGCAGTCCCTGCTAACAATCTCCGTGTATTCTTCTAAGGGGTGAGCTGAGTAGGGAGGCCAAAATCGGCTGAGGAGAAAGCAAAACAACTGTTGTTATTTTATTCTGTGCAATTAGGAAACTAAGCAATAGAATTCCCCAGTGGAAGTTTGAGAATGTGCTGTTGAATCTCCTGGACAACTGTGCCTACTCTGTTTTCTCAGGTCTTTAGCCAAGGATATATGGCATTGGTGACTTAAAAAATCCTCACATTTTTTTACACTACCTCCAGCAGCGGCTTTTGTTCGTTGGAAGCTTTAGACCTGTAGCTCCCTCCCTCTGGAAGGGACACACACAGAGCAACACCACTCTTGACTGCTTGTTCCTTGTCATGCCTCTGTACACATTGCAGCCATGTCACCAGCTCACAGGGAGTGTCCCTGCACTGCCACCAGCACCATTTCTGGGGAGCTGGCAGTCACTCCAAGCAGCCCCACACCCACATCCCTGGAATGTTGCACCTGACCAAGAATACACTGACCCAGCTTGACAGAGCCGTCGGTTCTGAGAAGGATGTTGCTGCTCTTCACATCTCGGTGGATCACATGGTTGGAGTGAAGAAAATCCAGTCCTTGCAGGCACTGAGAGAGGAAACAGAAACAACATGGCAAAAACTAAGTGATGTGATTTTATTACAAAAGAAAGGACAGAAAGAATCAAAAAAGATTCCCTTTCCCCAGGGGAATGGGGGATAATGGCAGAACACAGCTTCCTTTGAGAGGAAGAGCTTGCTGCTGCAACACTTGCAGAGCAGGACCTTTCTAAGGAAAGGCGTGTCAGCCTTTGAAAGAGCAACAGCACCTGCTGTTGTAGACTGTCCCCTGCACCCCAGCCAGGATGACTGCTGCTGCAGGGGATGTGCTCAGAAGCAAACAGCGCTTTGGCTGCACTCCTATCCTTTTTAGCTGAGGACTGAGAGAAACGAGTCTCTCTCTCTTCCTTTGCTGTTCCTTTCAAATCCTGCCAGCAGCACCTTTGCTCTTACAGACAAGGAATGCAGTGAAGACAGGCAAAAGTTTAGAAAGCAAGATGGAGAAGAGCAAATACATGAGGCAGAGCAAGAACACAACAGCAGGAGATAAGAGTACAAGAACTGAGTTCAGTGAGTGCAGGGGCACTGGCAGCCATTTCACCTGAGATGTTTCTACTTGCCCACAGCATAGCAGCAACACACAAACAAAGCTTGGCACATAAAACCTCTCCTGTTCTGAGCCCCTGTTTCCCAGACAATCCTGCCCAAGCCCTCGGCAGCACAGATGGGATTGCTGACCTCCCGACTGATGGCTGCCATCTCCTCTTCAGACAGGTAGCTCTTGCTGATGACATTGCTCAGGGTGCCTCCATCCATGTACTCCATAACCAGCCAGAATTCCTCACCCAGAAGGTAGCTGAAAGAAGGAAACAAGGGCGTGGAGATAAACATGCATGGCTACGTTGATATTTTCTTTCCAGGTTTCTTGTTTCCAAGTGCCTTTGTGACCAGGACAGAATCAAAGGAATAGACATTCCCTCTAGGCTGTGCATTGTTTGCAGTCTCTGCAGTCTCAAGGAGTAAGGCACAGCTGTGAAAAAGGACATGGCTTAGATGGCCTGCAAGCAAAAAGTGCACTTTAGTAACAGCCCAGATAAAAAACCTGTCAGGCATGGTGCTTCTGGAAATAAGCACCTAGTCTTCCTGGCATACATAGCAATGGCAAAGAGGGGAAAGGATCTAAGGGAAATCCACTTTAGGATGGATCAGCATTGAAGAAACTTTAAAAAATCAATCCTGAAAAACTGTGGAGGCAGTGAACTTCAAGGGTATTGACTTAGTAAGATACAGCCGATCCAGCTGATCCAGATTTTGAATAATTTTTAAACTATGTGTGCCTAGGAAGACTCATGCAAACATGATGCCATCTCTTCTCATCCATTGGAGATGAGTAGAGAAATATTCATAAATAATAATTAACAGCTCTACTTTCTGACACTGACCAAAGTGAGTTTTTAACCTCTCATGTTTGCTCTATGTAAATGCACATTCGTGGAATAAGACCATGACCTGTCACATGTCTAAAGAATTCACAACACCATCCTCACCCTTTCTATCATTTCATCATTTCAGGGCACATGGGATAGAAGAGGAAAAGAAATGAAATGTGACCATGGCAGTGACTTAATGGGGGGAGTTCTGGGGCACTGATGTGCAAGGAACTCCAGATGAAATCAGCACCTTGGGCAGGAGTCCTCCTCAAGCATGAAATGCATCTCCTGGACTATCTGTGGCCTTAGTTTCCCCAGGAAAAGGACAATATCTTGGTACTCTGAAATTCCAGCTGCTGCCTGTATATATTTAGACTGGTACAAGTCCAATTCCAAATAAAATTGAATATAACTGCACAGTTTAAGAGGCACTTCCTCAAGCAAGGAAAAACATCCCTCCCAATAAAAAGAAAAATTCCTGATGAACAAACATCCATCTTTTTCCATGTGGACTGTAAAGCACCAAAGCATGTCAGTGGACACCCTCCATGTGCACAGGTTTGAAGAGAGATCTCTGCCCCCTGAGGCAGAGCCACGTGGTGGTTGCACGCAGCATCCTTGCCTCACACCAGCCAAGCCTCAAACCAGGAGAAATTAGTTCCAAGTGAAGAAAGAACTGCTTGGGCTGATGACTCTCAGGGATGACAACAGCCAGAGGCAAGAGGGGATGATGGCACAGCATGGCCCACGTGGTGATGGGTCCTGGGCTCTCCAGAGTCATGACAGGGCTCCTCTGGCCCTCGTACCCCACTCTGCAGGGACAGCAACTCCAGCTCCTTCCTGAGATCACTGCCACCAGGGGCCAAAGCCACCCCCAGCTGTGCCGGTGTCCCCAGAGCAGGACCAGCCCCAGGAGGAGGCAGGTCCCTCTGTCCAGGGCACCAGCCCCAGACCCTCTGCTCCCACCCACGGCGGGCGCTGCTCACCTGGGCGGCCCCGGCGGGCCCTAAAGAGAAAGGCCCCAGACCCTGAGGAGTCTCCCCACCCCTGCCAGAGGCCCCCCTGCCAGTAGCACCAGCAAGGCTCCTTCAGACCCTTATTTTAGAGAAAAGAAATTGTTGTTGTTTCCCCCACAGAGTCTCTGGGCTCTGCTTCCTCAGCCTTCCCCTTGTGCCCCACCACGGGTGGCACCCATGTCCTGTGGGGCACAGCCTTAGGCCCAGGGCCGTGGGCGCAGCACCTTTTCCCACAGGAAATCCAAGGCTCCAGTCTCTCTGCATCTCTCTGCATCACATCTTGTTGTTGTGGTGTGTTTTCATTTTCTTTATTTGCTATATTTTATTGCTTGATTTGTGTTTTTTTTATTCCGTGTTTTTCTCCCCGCCTTTGGAGTAGCACAGGTTCCCCATTTTGTATCTTATGTTGCTAAATTTAGACTCGCTCCCTCATTGTTATTCAGCTTGGTTAACTGTCTTCTTGTTTGTTGCAGGCCACTCCCTGCCAAATCCTCAATCCCTCTTGTCCCTACTCTTTTTCCCCCAACACCTTCCCTGCTCCTTCCCTCCTCAGATGTCAATCCTTCCCTAAGCCTGCCTTTTTCTCCAGAACCTTCCTTGTCAGTTCTCTATCCTTTGAAACCCCATTGGTTTACTTAAGCCTTTCCCCTCTCTTAAGATCCTCTATTGGTTTACAGATTGTATTTCCCCACCTTGTGTTCCACCCTCAGTTCTCTCCATTGGTTAACAATTGTATTCTCCCCCAAGACCATCCCTGTTTATGTTATTGCCTGCCCTTGGGTCAGGGTCTTGGGACCTTGGACTTGGGGAGTTTACCATCAAATAAAGCTACGCCTGTTCCGACTCCAGGACTCGTGCTGCTGCCTCTTTTTTCATCTGCGCCGAACCTCTGCTGGCAGCTGGAATTCTGCGGGGTCTGCCAGGGGGATCTGTCACACCCCTGTTCTCTCTGTCGCTGGGCTGGGGACACATAGCCTCTACACCGCAACATCTTGTCCCTCAAGAGAGTCAACAGCCCCTCCCAGTTTGAGATCAGCAGCAGCCTTGAATTGGGGCATCCAAATCTTTGAAAAATCCCAACCTTCTCCTCCAGCCGAGCTTCCAGCTGTCCCTCACTTGGTCAGTTCCCATGAGGTGTCCCACAACAGCACAGGGAGGCCCACAAGACCCTGCTGGCAGCCTGGCTGCCCTGATTCAGACACATTTTCCTTTCTTCCCACAGTTCGGCAGCTTGAACAATGGTAAGGGGCCCTTGTTTGGTCAGCAGTGAAGTGTGCGACTGTACCTTGCTGGCACAGTGCCCTTCCCAGGCTTCAGAATTCAGGTGGGGAGGACAACTCAGCACAGGCAGGAGGAGAAAAGTTGAGCTGCACCCCTGGGGCACCATTTGTGTATTTGCAGATTTCCTTTCTTCAGGGGCCTACATGCTGTCCTTGTCACCTCAGGGGTGACAGCTGCCAGCATGGAGGCCTGGCCTTGTCATTGTGCAAATGAAAGAACTGCTGCCAAAACAAAAGGCAGAGAGAATTCCTTCCTGGGTTTGGAGCCCCCTGGACAGGACCCATTCTACTGAGCAAGCAAGGCTGAACAGCCCCACAGCCCTAAACACAGGTGCAAAGTGTCCTTGTGCCCATCACCCTCGATCCAGCAGGGCTGCAGAGAGGACAAACTCTGAGCTTTAAACCAAAACGGATAAAACCTTGTACAGGGCCTGACCTGGAAGGCCTGGATGTGATGGCCTCTCCCAGGGAGAGAGACCAGAGGCCCTGTGAGTAGAGACCAGGACTGTTCCCAGGAAGCCATGGCAAGGTGCCAGGAGCAGGCATTAGAGACAGGGCCAGGGAGATGTGATGCAGGTGGCTGAGGAAGAGCATCATGGAAATGTAGAGATTGAAACTAGGAAACAGGATTTCCTTTGTTCTCTGACAACATGGGCCTGCACGGATGGAAGGCCTGCTGTGTCATCACAGTGTTAGAAATGAACTTTTAGATACACTTAAATGGAGAGACAAAGAAGTGGAGGCAAAAGAAATCTGTTTATTAGTAACAATTCACCTGAGTTGCAGGTATGCCTTCTTTCCCTCAAGAGCCAAACACACACACTCTCCAAAAAAGGACTACATTTTATCCCCTTTCTTGGCCAGGGACAATCCCTGTCCCCTTTCCCATTGCCTGGGTACTTGGGAATTTCTATTCTCTCCTCACCACCTACTTTTCTGTCCCCACTCCTCTGATCCCCCTTCCTTTTTGGTCAGGTCTTTAACCTGGCTGCTTTCCCAGCTGACAGCAACACCCAACAAATTAACTGGAGCAAATCCAACCCAGAAGTAACAACACACAGAACCAAAAACTTTCATTTTTTTACCTAATAACCTTTTGGTTATTAGGTAAAAAAATATTACCTCATCGCTGACAACAGGGTAGAGGACTCTGATGTCACCAAGCTGTAGATGGTGACATCAGGCATTGCTGGATTGTGACCTCACCTTCTCTCCCTGCTTATCTTGGGGTTCCAAGGAGTTTCAATGCCTTTTGTGCTGTCACAGGGGTTGGAGGCTGGTGTCAGAGAGCAGTGGGCTGTGACATCACAGGGGGATGCATTGTGACATTGTGCCCCTCAATTCCAAGGAATACTTTTGAAAACTACCTCCCAAAGTGAATCTTTCTCCAAGCAGATGGACTGGCAAAACCCCTCATGTGATAAGACAGATTTGTACTCTCACAAATTTGTTTTTCCTCCTAAGACCTCTGAAAACCTCTATTTTTTCGGATTTTCTTTCTTCTTTAGAATCTGTGAGCAGAAGACAGGAATATTTTTGCCGGTTGGAAAAATGCCATAGTAATGTGCTGTTGATTAGGCATGCTCTTGTCCTTACCACAAAAAAAAGACACTGAACAAACTGAAGCACCAGGGATTTTGTGAGAGCAGATAGGAGAGACAAAATCTGTTTCATTCTTTAAGTTGTCTGGAATAATTCTGCAAGTTTGCAAAGTGCACAGAGATGCAGTCACTACAATGAGGCCATTACTCTCATCTGGCATCCCTAAGCCTTTGCCTCAGTTTTCAGACAGTTCCTAAGTGAGGGATACATGCAAGATTTGTCTAATTAGTAAAGGTAAAGATTCACTTAGAGTTTGATGTGTGGGGATATCTGCCATTCCAGAAGGCATGCTGAGACCAATTTCTTTGGTTTCATTCCCTCACAGAAAAAAAAAAAAAAAAAGAAAAAAGAAAAAAAAAAAAAAAAAGAAAAAAAAAAAAAAGATGAGGCTCTTTTCTTTCTGTGCTACGCTGTGGCAACTCTGCCCTCTCAGCCTTTGCCTTGAGCCCTTTGGTTCTTTTCCCTGAGCCTTGATCCCCATCCTCAGCCAAGGGCTCCTGGAGCCCTTTCCAGGGCTGCAGGAAAAGCTCCCTCAGCCATGACCACGGAAGAGCTTCTGGAAGAGTTTATCGTCTCTTGCTGTCTCTTAGTCAGAACTGGTATGGATCAACTTGAAGTTGGAGAGGAACAAATTTTCAGGGACTATTCCTCTTCAAATTTGTTTTGTTCTAACCCAGAAGGAAGACAAAGAGGAGGTTCTCTGCTGGTGCTAAGTTATGCTTGCAATTAGTGTAATAGTAGTCATTAAGTTGGGGGAAGCAACAAGTGCCGTTCAGCGAGCATTTAACAAAATACAAGTTAGGACCCAGCCCAAAAGATCCTGGAGTTGATGCAGTTTCACAGGTTGGTTTTGCCCAGGAAGTTTGTCTTGTTTGCTGTTTCTAGGAACACCTCTACTTCCCTGCTGAAGATCAGCAGAACCAGTCTGGGAGCAGGACAGCTGCCTGCAGTTTTAAATTGAGATGTGATGATCGTTTTTCACTTAGGCTCTGTCACCTTTGGCTTAGATACAAGAGGCTTTCCTTCCTTTTCATAATGGGTATGTAGTGGGCCAAATTTTCTCTTTCCTTTTTATAGAAATCCTCCTAGAGTTGAGATGGAGCTGGGCGAGAGCCAATTTTGAATTGCCACCATAGTTGCTTCTATTGACAATTTACTAATGGTTGTGCCTTGTCTGCATTCTCATCACAAGTGACATGTTGAGAGACCAAATATGAGTCAAAGAACTATATTTTATTTTTTTAATGCAAAAAAAAACCCAAACAAGTGGTGTAGGAAAACTCCTATGGATGTCTAATTTTTCTCAACATAAACTTCTACGTATTTGAAATCATGTTAACCTTCCCAGCTTTGCCTTGGGAGGTTCTAGAATTATTATGATCTGCCTACATTTTTCAGATTTCATAATAAGGAACTAAAGAATCCTAAGAGAAAACAAAAAATGTCCCATGAGGAATGGTTCCCTTCACCTTCCCCAACTCCTTTTTGCCTGCAATGCTGTCACCGCAGCAGCAGTGCCATCGCGGCAGTGAGTCTGAGAGGTGGCAGCTCTCTGGCCCACACGGTGCTGCTGGCAGAGCCAGCTGCTGCCTACTCAAGGCTCAGGCGGGCCCCTGAGCTGCCGAGCTGCACGGCCAGAGCCATCTCGATGCTGCAGTGCAGGCCAGCGGCGCCGCTCAGCCGGAAGCTGCAGGACTTGCCGGAGGGCAGCGCCGTGAGCTGGCAGTGGCGCGACTGCGGCAGAAGCGGCCAGGCCACCAGCACCAACATCTGCACCCAGCGGGTGACTTTCTGCAGGTCCAAGTAGGAGCCCGTGCAGAGGGTGTCCAGCAGGTACCACTCCTGATCCGTGGGCAGCTGGCCACCAGCGGCGTGCAGGAAGCACGTGTGCCCCAGCAGCTGCTCCCCGGAGCACAGGCACTCCAGCGCCACACGGATGCGCCTGGCTGGCGGCCACTTGCTGCTCTTCGGGCTGAAGGAGTGGCCGGGGGGTGGCCGCAGGATGACCAGCGTGCGGTAGGTGCTGCTGCTCTCCTGGATGCTGCAGGCTGCAGGGCTGGTGTCCGTCCCGGCAGCTGGGTGCAGCTCCGGCATGAAGCTCCTCTTGGAGAGCACTCGGCACACACCGAGGAGCTCGTCCACCAGCTCCTGCAGCACCTTCGTGCTGGGCAGGCCCTGCTGCAGAATCACAGAATCACAGTACAGCTGGGCTTGGCAGTGACCTTTAGGGACTACCCAGTGTGATCCCACAGCAATGAGCAGGGACATTCCAATGACATCAGGTTGCTCACAGCCCCCTCCAGCCTTATCCCAGATGTGCCCATTGGTGATGGCTTGGGCACAGCCAAAATGCTGCTACCCCTGTCTGCACCCTTGTCCTTCTCACACTCACTCACCTTCTCCTTGCTGCTGAACATCAACCTCACAATATTCGTCTTGCTGCTGGATTCCTCCTGTGTGCTGTGTCTGGCAGAGCCACACTTCCATCTCATGACCAGCCAGAAGGCCAGAGGGAGCAGAGGCAACCACAGCAGCTGTCATAGACAAAGGAAAAAGCTTTCCATGATGGAATTGTTGCCATCAATCTCCTGCAGGAGCCGAGTCATTTCCTGCAGCAGATACTCCTCGCGCTCTTGCATCCTTTGAGCTTCATTCTTTTCAATTGCTGGATTCCCCTTCTGCCCAGCTATGGTCAGCCAAGGCAGCCACAGCAGCTGTCGTACAGAAAGGAGCAGATTTTCCATGATGGAATTGTTGTCATCCACCTCCTGCAGGAGTCGAGTCATCTCCTGATGAAAAAATTCCTCGCGCTCCCGCATCCGCCTGACCGCGTCCTTATCGATTTTCATGTCCGCTTTCAACCCACTGGGGGTGAATAACAGGGCCAGGATGAAGGCCAGTGTTGGAGACATGGCCTGGTGGGAGAAAGGGGGCTCAGCATGTCTGGCTGGGAGGGACCAGCCCCCTGGTGACACCTGCAATGTCCCCAGAGCCTCTCTGGGCACCTGCCACATTGAGAGCCCCAAGCCCCACTTCCCTCAGCCCTGGGGACAGTGCCCTGCCCTGAGGGTCCCAGCTCTCACTCTGGCTTTAAATCCCCAGGGTATCTTTCCCAGCTCCCATCCAGCCCAGCATTTTCCCTGCATGTGCACTCACTGACTGCCAGAATCCAACTGCCCAGAGCTGCTCCTGACACAGAGGTCAGCGTGACCTCTCCTCTCTGATGTCACAGCCAGCAGAACCATGTCACTCAGCTGCCAAGCTGGCCGTGCCCCTGCTCACAGCTCCCACTGTGACCCAAGCCCTGGCATGTCCCAGCCCCCAGAGCCACACCTGGCAGGCCACGAGCCCCAGCCTTTGTCCCCACTGCCAGCCTCAGCGGCTCTTGGCCATCCTCACCCTGAGTGCAAAGCCAGCCCCAGGAGCCCCCCAGGGCACTCTGGATCCAGGCTGAGACACCCTCAAGCCATCACTGAAAGGGACATGGATGGGGACTGCAGCTGGATCTTCCAGTGCTCACCACCCCTGACTGTGCTCCAGGTGAACCCAAACCTCAGCAGCTGCACATTGAGCACATTGACCTTTCTTGCCCATCCTGGAACGTGGTGTTCCCACATCATACACGAGCCCTTTGCAGGGAGTGACCAGCTCCCAGCTGATGTGCTACTCTGGCCTTACTTTCTGTTTCCCAGCAATGAACTTAATGGATCCACTCATGAGAATCCAAGCACATCATTTGCTTCTCAGGAGCTATTAAGGAAAAAACCTCCACTCATTACTAGTTTTTGCACTGAGAAGGAGGTGCTGACAAGCATAAGGCACAGAGAGAGTCCTGATATAAGAATTCCAGAGCCATAGGGTTCCACACGTTGCTGTTCCCAGCTGTTTTGCTCATTTTTTTTAGCCATTTCTGGATGGGGGTTGCTGCTGACAGGGTAGGAAAATTTGGAGAAACGAGGGTGCAGCAGACAACCAAAACCAAGAGGGAAGACACTTAGAAATAGAGAGCACAAGAGAAGAACTTGGAGATGGCTCAATAGAAAATGCCAGCAGCAGTGCCTGGAGCCCAGAGCTGCTCACTGCCACCACAGGGGCTCCTCAGTGCCTTGCTGGTTTGTGTCTGATCCCTGCTGGGCTCCCTCTGCCCCTCCAGCAGACACAGCCCTGCCTGCAAAGGGCTCCGTGCTCTGGTGTTCTCAGCTTGCTGCAGGCTACATTCTTAGCAGCACTGAAAGAAGAGGTGAAACAAAGAGCCCTTTTCTGTGCTGCCTGCAGCTTGGAGTGCCCGGAGCCTGGGCCCGTGAAGAGCTGCTCCTGGCGCTGGCTGTGCTCAGCCCGCTGTGCCAAGTGAAATAAATGGGCAGGAGATCTTTCTCCTTTTTTAATGCCTTTATTAAGAAGAATCAGCTCAGGTGGGGAGAAATCGACAGGTTGCGCCCACACCGCCGTTGCTCCCAGGCGTGGCACGGAGAAGGAGGATGATGCAGCTTTGTCCACTGGTCTGCAGACAGAGCTGGGGACTCTGTCCTCACGGGAGAGTTGTGGAGTCCTTACTTGTTTGTTTAACACTCCAGGATGTCTTCTTAATCAGTATCTTTTCAGGTTAGGGTGAGAAGCAAAAAGGTTCAAGCAGGTATCGGACTATGATCCCATCCTTAGACATTACTTCAGTCACTTTTTGGCTTGTGATTTTAGGGGTTCTTCTTGTAAAAACTGTAAAACTGTAAAAAAGCCAGGGTGCAATGCGTTTCTCATTTGCATGTTGGCTCTGGTGTCACTGGCCATTCTCTTTACCCTGGAGGGTTTCTCTTGGTGTCTTCTTGGCAAGCGGCCAGCATCAGGGAAACAATAGTTAATTACCGGCCATTAACGGGTGATTAAAGACTTTTTCTTTGCCAGCACACCCAAAGAAGTCTGACCTGGTTTGACTTGTTTTTTTTTTTTAACTCTGAAACTTAAAAAGAATACAACTTTCTATTCATAACACCAAGCAGCCGCGGCCATGGAGACACAGGCGGGAGCTCTGCCCGAGGCCGGCAGCGGCCAGGCCCAGCTCGCAGCTGCGAGGACGCTGGCAGCCTGTGCCTGAGCCAAGGCCGTGGCGGGGGGTTTGCGGACAGGGCTTTTGCGAGCCGGCCGGAATGTGCCACCTCCCGTGTGGGCCCGGCTGCGGCAGAGGCAGCGGGAGCGCGGTGGGGCCGGCAGCGGCGGGCAGAGGCCGCGGAGAGCAGCAGCCCGGCCAGGCCCGCTGCGGAGTGACAGGGAGCTCCCGGGCAGCCCTCGGCCGTGTCTGTGCCCGCCGGGCAGGAGCCGCGGCAGGAGCCGGCCATAGCGGCAGCTCGCCGTGCCCGGGGCCGCGGCCGCAGCTCTCCCCGCCCGGCCGCAGCAGCAGCCGCTCGCCTCTGAGGCTCCGGCGCTTCCTGAAGAGGTCGGGCCCGGCCCCCGGGACGCGCTGGAGCCCTGCGGCGAGAGGAGCCGCCGGCGCCGCAAACGGCAGCGCCGATGGCACGGCCTGAGGAGGAGCAGATGAGGCTCTTGCTGGGCCACGCTGTGGCAGCTCTGCCCTCTCGCCTTCGCCTTGAGCCCTTTGCTGCTTTTCCCTGAGCCCTGATCCCCGTCCTTGGCCAAGGCCCCCGGAGCCCTTTCCTGGTCTCCAGGGAAAGCTCCCTCAGTCACAGAATCACAGAATCACTGGGCTGGAAGACACTTGCAAGATCATGGAGTCCAACCCATGCCCTAACAGCTCAACTAAACCATGGCACCTAGTGCCATATCCAGTCTTGTCTTAAACACTTGCAGGGATGGTGACTCCACCAGCTGCCTGGAGGGGTCTGTCCCAGGAAGAACCAAGATAGCACTGGGGCCTTCTACTCCCTGGTGCTTGGAGCTCTGGAAGTTTGTCTTTCTGCTTAGGGAAAGGCCATGGAGAAGTACTGGGAAAACTACTCACTAATAGAATAGGCTATAGAGCTACAAATATATGTGCAAAGAATACAGAAAACATAGAAAAGAAAAATTACAAAACCCAAACAGCATCAGCGAGGTCTTGGGCATGAACACATAGATTCAGATGGTCTTCTCAGCCCTATTTCTGTGTATTTATAAGAACCAAAGGAATCCTGCTGGAGCCTGTGGGGACATGGGTTTGGGAGGTACAAGTTCATTCAATTTTTTCTCCTTGGGGCAGCTCCTGTTGCTAACGTCAGCTGAGCCTGTCTCCAGCCTGATGCCTCTGATGGTTGCAGGCAGAAGACAATGACACTTCCAGGGACATGACTTTCTCCAGTGCTAGCTGTGAGTCAGAATAAAAACTCCAGAAATCACAACACCACTGGAAAATTCCCTATTTTTCATTCTGTAAAAAAGCTCTGTATCCACTTCTGAATTGTCAGTTGTTTGTTAAGGATGGGAAGTTCTCGTTTATTATTTTTTAATGTGGTGTGGAATTGGGTAAGCGTCTCCTTCCTTCACAAACTCCAGCCCAAGTTGCCTTTGAAATATGGCCCACTGTCAGTTTTTGCACAGCCATGGTACTTCTGGATGAGAAAGCAAGGGCAATGGTATTTGCAGCCAAAAGCCAACAAAGCCTGGGACAGCCAAAGCATCCTGTGGAGATCCAGGCCTCCAGCTGTTACTAGAAATCAGCAGAGTTCCAGCCAAATGGTTCTGTGTCACTAAGTGCAATCTCTTTGCCTGGATCAGAGCCTTGCTCAACAGAAAAAGCAGAAAGATCAACAAGGATGCTCCCAAAGGCCCATGACATTGTTTTTACTTTGCTCATCTTGTTTAAGTTTGCAATAAACATTGTGCTGATGACGGGGGAAAAAAAAAGAAAAGAGGTTTATGACAGGTCCATGACATTCCACAAGAGGAATCACTGGTGTGCATTTCATAGACCTGTCTCAATCCTATTAAAGAATTGTAGCCCTGATTTAAAACAGACAGGTATGAAACAACCTTTGAGAGACAGAAGCTAAAATGGCTGCTGGGTTTTTTTTAAGAATGCAGAAAATTACCCAAAGGGTGTTGTTTTGTGACATTTTAAAATACACTACATAAAAATTACCAACTTCAATAAATTAAGAGTTAAAAAAGAAGTACTTTGGTATATGAATAATTAGAAACACAAAATTATGGAGATGAGAATGCATGTTTTCATAAAAACAATGAAATTACAGACAAAAAAACACAGGACTGTTGACTTTTACCTCTCCTCCTGTGGTATTGTTGAGTGCTCTAACCACATCTCCAAAAGACCTAGAAACAAAACAGAGGCAGAGAAAGGAGAAGCTGTTTAGCTCTTGGAGTGAAAGCCAGCCCACACAGCAGATGTCTCCTGTAAATGCCCAAAACCTGCAGGATGCAGGAGGGCTCTGCCAGAAGGCAGATGATGCATTTTCCTCTCAAGTGCACGGGCACTGGGCCTGTTCCTGAAGCACTGGGGTTCACTGCCTCAGCTCCTAAAGGGAGGTTGTTCTTTCATCTTGGGTTTCAGTTCCTAAACTGTGTGGTTCCTCTCCTGACCACAGAGTATTTCCTTCCGCAAACCATCTGGAAGAAATGTTCCTGAGAACTGTTACCTGACAGCTTTCATAGCGAGTAGGTTGCTCTTTCAGGCAAGCGAGATTATTCTTTCTTAATTAGTGTGTCGGTATGATTTTCAGACATACAAAAATGCTAAAGAAATTAATACAGAGCTGTCCCACACTTGAGAGACAAGGAGATCTTCCAGGTTCTGTTCCTTGATGCAGGCAAGACCTCGGCAGCATGGAGATCTCTCTGACAAAGCCTTCTGAGCACACTCCCAAATTCTGAGCAGCACTGAGAGATGGGACAATCTATCCCCAGGGTGTGAACGTATTTCCATCTGGCCTGACTTCATGCTGGATAGACATTCCACCAGAAAAACTCCTGGCCCATGGCTGTGCAGAAGTAACTGCAGTTGGACTCACCCGCTGCCAATGTGTTCCAGTTCTGTGTATTTCATGACGGGATTTTCCACATTCACCATTCTCCCTGAGGGAAACAAAATGCAAGATGCTCACTTTAAAGCAGAGATGCCAGCTTCCAGGAGATACAGAAGGCAGCCCCACTGTCTGGGGCTCTGAGTCCTTTGTGGTCAGCTGGGTAACAATAATAATGACCACAATAGCAAAAAACACCAAACCAAACCAAACTAAAAAAATCACTAAAAATAAGCAAAATAAAACAACAACAAACCTTCCCCCACCCCCCGCCAAAAAAAAGAAATCCTCAACCAAAACAAAAAAACTTCAAAACCAGTGAATTTGTGTGAGGTTTATTTGCTCTGATGGCTAGTTGGAAGTCAGGAGTCTACGGAGAATCTAGGAAGCTAAAGATTCTGTTCAGTTCGGCCACTGGCACACAGGACTTGTCCAGATGATTTGCTAGCTCTCAGCCTTCATCTGGTTCAAGAACAATCGCTGCTTCAGCCTTCAGCAGAGAGGGAAGCTCAGGCAAAGCCAAGTCAGTCCAAGCTGCCCTCAGAGGCAGCAGGAACACCCAGAGTGCTCTCTTAATGCCTCGGAGCACAGCACTTCCTCTGGGGAGTCCTGAATGTCCCCAGTGGGACACCAAAGTCAGGAGGAGCATTTGGTACAGCTCTGCTGACACCTGCACAGAGTGCACTGTCCCTCAGGCAAGAAATACACCAGACATACCCACAATCTCCAGGTACCCCTTCTCAATCTCCGGTTTTGGAGCAGCCATGCTGCTGTCAGAACTGGTGATGAACGAACCGTTGGAATTTGACTTCCAAGATTCAACAGTATATCTTCCTCCAGGTAATGCTGCTGCAGCAGCAGGTTTAATGCCAGAGCCCATGGTGTGCTGAACCTGTCGCACTTCTGGTGGGGACAGTTCCTGTGCCTCACACCAACCTTGGGGCCCTTCATTGCCCATTGTTTGCTGGAAGTCTTTGCAGGCTGCCAGGTGAGATGTCGACACTTGCACCTCAAGTCAAAGAGAACAAAGCAGTCAGAGACTACAGCTTGTCCCTGTCAGCCAGGAGTCATTGACTGTGAAGAAAGGGAAAGAACTGATTTTCAAGGGACACAGACAGGGATTCAGTCCTCCATCTGGGTCACCATGTTCCACTGTAAAGAAACAGGGAGAGCAGCAACAGGCCAGCAGGAATCAATTTGGATGACTGCTGGCCAAAAGGCCAAAGGACAAGTCCCACTGTCCAGGGCAGCAGCTGAGATTCAGCACAGCAGGAAATGTCCTTCAGAGTGACTGTGATCCACACTAGAGCAGGATGGCACTCAGAGGCACGGCCCCACTCCCTGCTGCTCTGCAGTGGCGTCATGGTTTGGCCAGGAAGCGTGTTTCTGGAAAAGTTGTGGTCAAACTAATCAGTGGCCAGATTTGAAATTTGCACCTGTGGTGGCCACTGAGGATTTGGATACGCCTCTGAGAACACACAGGGGTTCAAAGCAGAAGATTCCCAGAGAACTTCCTTATTTGGATCTGGCGGTGAGTGGAGTCTGACCTCTCGCCTGCCCAGCTGCGTCTGGGTGGGGGAGGGGGAGGCCATGTGGCCTGTGGGGAGGGAGGGTGGAGGAGCCCTGCAAGGTGCAGGGGTGGAGGAGATCTGGGATGTTGGGCAGCCCCCTCAGAAGAGAGTGATAGAGACTGTGCTGGCAGCACAGCCGGCCAGAAGTGGGGGATGTGGCGAGACAAGGTGCCCGGGAGCTGTGGGAGTTCTGGGCAGACAGAAGAGAAGATTTTAACCCCTTGGTAGAATAATGGAAACCTTACAAATACTGATCCTCCTGAATCAGAATGAGGAGAGAGAGATGATGGACTGACGAAATGGGCAAGTGTGAGGAAATTTGGAAGAGGTGAGAAGAATCCTAAGTGGGAAGAGATAATGGAGTGGCCTTGAGCTGGACTCTTTCTTGTATGACCATGGACAGACCCATGTTTTTTCCTGTGACCCAGAGACTGTATTTAGGGGGAGGCAATACCTTGGAGTCAAGAGTGAAGCAGTGGCGTGAACAGAGACGGCCGAGGAGGGTGTGGGATGCCCTCTGTCTCCGTGGAGAGGAAGATCTCTGTTCACGAGGCTCCTCGGCCTGGGGGGTGAAATTTGGGGGGATTGGTGTCCTGAAGTTGAGAGACTGCTGCTTTTTTGGAACTGGGTGGGGCATCCTTAAATGGGGAACCCTAAAAGCAGTCCTGGCCCACATGCAGTGGTGAGAGCACTGGACATGGGGGGGGAGAAATCACGAGGGCAGATGTTCTCTGAACAGTGCCACGAGTGACACGGAAACACAAGAGGTTTCAATTGTGTTTCTGGGGGAAGCCTATGGTGCAAGGGGGGACTCCTCTCTCCCTGATGGATTTGAGGGTTGATTATTTGAGGGGTGATGATGGACTGAAAGTTGATTATGTGAGAGATGGTGACAGGGTGGAAATCTGTGGTGTTCTTTCATTCTGTGGAGAAAATGGAGGGGGGAGGATAACAGAGCGACCACTCCCAGGAGAGACTCTGAATTTGTCATCCTTTTCAGATCGGTGAAAGAATGCTGTCATCCGATATTGTTCAATTTGTGTGCTGGGGGTGTTTTGCCTGTTAAATAAACAGGTTCTTTCCACTTCTCTCCAAGGAATCCTTCCTGTACCAGTAGGATCATTGCAGTGAGCTGGGCCCCGGCATATGCTGATCGCACACTGCTAGATGCTCTAGGGCAGCAGACAGAGGAAGGGGAGCAGGGAGATAAATCAGCAGCTATCCCAGTCACTCAGGCTGCAGCCAACACCCCAGGCTCGAAGCCAGCAGTTAAACCACACAATAAGCCTCAACCAATGGCTGCTGCTACTAGCACTAGAACTGGAAAGTGCACAGACAAGGCTGATCGACCAGTGGATGATGATGATGAGGATGGTGATGATGATGATGCAGGAGAAGGACCCTCAACACTTCCTGACATAAAGTCAGGCGCAAGATCAGAAGCCAATATTGAGTCCTTTTCCCTGAAGGACCTTTGTGGCCTAAGGAAGGATTACACCCAACGATCTGATGAATCCATAATTAGCTGGTTAGTCCGTCTTTGAGATGCTGCAGGCGAGGCTACAATTCTGGATGGCACTGAAGCGAGGCATTTGGGATCCCTGTCACAGGATCCTGTCATTAACCAAGGAATGATGAGGGCGGCTAACCCTCACAGCCTCTGGGCACATTTCTTGGACAGTGTAGCACAAAGACACCTGTGTGCAGATGATCTCTGT
>NW_026990108.1:0-32966 GCF_036417665.1 Passer domesticus | reverse complement strand
CCCCATAAAATCCCCAGTGCAGACCCCATAAATCCCCACTGCAGACCCCATAAATCCCCATTAGAGACACCCATAAATCCCCATTAGAGACCCCATAAATCCCCATTAGAGACCCCATAATCCCCACTGCAGACCCATAATCCCCATGCAGACCCCATAAATCCCCAGTGCAGACCCCATAAATCCCCAGTGCAGACCCCATAAATCCCCACTGCAGACCCCCATAAATCCCCACTGCAGACCCATAAATCCCCATTAGAGACCCCATAAATCCCCATTGCAGACCCCATAAATCCCCACTGCAGACCCCATAAATCCCCATTAGAGACCCCATAAATCCCCATTGCAGACCCCAAAATCCCCACTGCAGACCCCATAAATCCCCAGTGCAGACCCCATAAATCCCCATTAGAGACCCCATAAATCCCCATTGCAGACCCCATAAATCCCCACTGCAGACCCCATAAATCCCCAGTGCAGGACCCCATAAATCCCCACCATGCAGGACACCCATAAATCCCCAGTGCAGACCCCCATAAATCCCCATTAGAGACCCCATAAATCCCCACTGCAGACCCCATAAATCCCCATTAGAGACCCCATAAATCCCCACTGCAGACCCCATAAATCCCTATTAGAGACCCCATAAATCCCCATTGCAGACCCCATAAATCCCCACTGCAGACCCCATAAATCCGCACTGCAGACCCCATAAATCCCCATTAGAGACCCCATAAATCCCCATTGCAGACCCCCATAAATCCCCACTGCAGACCCCCATAAATCCCCAGTGCAGACCCCATAAATCCCCACTGCAGACCCCCATAAATCCGCACTGCAGACCCCATAAATCCCCATTAGAGACCCCCATAAATCCCCACTGCAGACCCCATAAATCCCCATTAGAGACCCCATAAATCCCCATTAGAGACCCCATAAATCCCCACTGCAGACCCCATAAATCCCCATTAGAGACCCCATAAATCCCCACTGCAGACCCCATAAATCCCCATTGCAGACCCCCATAAATCCCCATTGCAGACCCCATAAATCCCCATTAGAGACCCCCATAAATCCCCATTAGAGACCCCATAAATCCCCCATTAGAGACCCCATAAATCCCCACTGCAGACCCCATAAATCCCCATTGCAGACCCCCATAAATCCCCACTGCAGACCCCATAAATCCCCAGTGCAGACCCCCATAAATCCCCCAGTGCAGACCCCATAATATCCCCATTAGAGACCCCATAAATCCCCACTGCAGACCCCATAAATCCCCATTGCAGACCCCCATAAATCCCCCATTAGAGACCCCATAAATCCCCATTAGAGACCCCATAAATCCCCATTAGAGACCCCATAAATCCCCCATTAGAGACCCCATAAATCCCCACTGCAGACCCCATAAATCCCCATTGCAGACCCCATAAATCCCCACTGCAGACCCCATAAATCCCCAGTGCAGACCCCATAAATCCCCACTGCAGACCCCATAAATCCCCATTAGAGACCCCATAAATCCCCATTGCAGACCCCATAAATCCCATTAGAGACCCCATAAATCCCCACTGCAGACCCCATAAATCCCCACTGCAGACCCCATAAAAATCCCCACTGCAGACCCCATAAATCCCCATTGCAGACCCCATAAATCCCCAGTGCAGACCCCATAAATCCCCATTGCAGACCCCATAAATCCCCATTGCAGACCCCATAAATCCCCATTAGAGACCCCATAAATCCCCACTGCAGACCCCATAAATCCCCATTAGAGACCCCATAAATCCCCAATGCAGACCCCATAAATCCCCATTAGAGACCCCATAAATCCCCATTAGAGACCCCCATAAATCCCCAGTGCAGACCCCATAAATCCCCATTAGAGACCCCATAAATCCCCACTGCAGACCCCATAAATCCCCAGTGCAGACCCCATAAATCCCCATTAGAGACCCCATAAATCCCCACTGCAGACCCCATAAAATCCCCCACTGCAGACCCCATAAATCCCCATTGCAGACCCCATAAATCCCCAGTGCAGACCCCATAAATCCCATTAGAGACCCCATAAATCCCCACTGCAGACCCCCATAAATCCCCATTAGAGACCCCATAAATCCCCATTGCAGACCCCATAAATCCCCATTAGAGACCCCATAAATCCCCACTGCAGACCCCATAAATCCCCCACTGCAGACCCCATAAATCCCCAGTGCAGACCCCATAAATCCCCATTAGAGACCCCATAAATCCCACTGCAGACCCCATAAATCCCCACTGCAGACCCCATAAATCCCCATTAGAGACCCCATAAATCCCCATTAGAGACCCCATAAATCCCCATTGCAGACCCCATAAATCCCCATTAGAGGACCCCCATAAATCCCCATTAGAGACCCCATAAATCCCCACTGCAGACCCCATAAATCCCATTGCAGACCCCATAAATCCCCAGTGCAGACCCCATAAATCCCCACTGCAGACCCCATAAATCCCAATTAGAGACCCCATAAATCCCCACTGCAGACCCCCATAAATCCCCACTGCAGACCCCATAAATCCCCATTAGAGACCCCATAAATCCCCACTGCAGACCCCATAAATCCCCAGTGCAGACCCCATAAATCCCCACTGCAGACCCCATAAATCCCCACTGCAGACCCCATAAATCCCCACTGCAGACCCCATAAATCCCCCAGTGCAGACCCCATAAATCCCCATTGCAGACCCCATAAATCCAATTAGAGACCCCATAAATCCCCAGTGCAGACCCCATAAATCCCCACTGCAGACCCCATAAATCCCCATTGCAGACCCCCATAAATCCCCATTGCAGACCCCCATAAATCCCCACTGCAGACCCCATAAATCCCCAGTGCAGACCCCATAAATCCCCACTGCAGACCCCATAAATCCCCATTGCAGACCCCATAAATCCCCACTGCAGACCCCATAAATCCCCACTGCAGACCCCATAAATCCCCAAAAGAGACCCCATAAATCCCCACTGCAGACCCCATAAATCCCCAGTGCAGACCCATAAATCCCCATTGCAGACCCCATAAATCCCCACTGCAGACCCCATAAATCCCCATTAGAGACCCCATAAATCCCCAGTGCAGACCCCATAAATCCCCATTGCAGACCCCATAAATCCCCATTAGAGACCCCATAAATCCCCATTGCAGACCCCATAAATCCCCACTGCAGACCCCATAAATCCCCATTAGAGACCCCATAAATCCCCACTGCAGACCCCCATAAATCCCCACTGCAGAGCCCATAAATCCCCATTAGAGACCCCATAAATCCCCAGTGCAGACCCCATAAATCCCCACTGCAGACCCCATAAATCCCCATTAGAGACCCCATAAATCCCCATTGCAGACCCCATAAATCCCCATTGCAGACCCCATAAATCCCCACTGCAGACCCCATAAATCCCCATTAGAGACCCCATAAATCCCCACTGCAGACCCCATAAATCCCCACTGCAGACCCCATAAATCCCCATTAGAGACCCCATAAATCCCCACTGCAGACCCCATAAATCCCCATTAGAGACCCCATAAATCCCCATTAGAGACCCCATAAATCCCCATTGCAGACCCCATAAATCCCCATTGCAGACCCCATAAATGCCCAGTGCAGGACCCCATAAATCCCCACTGCAGACCCCATAAATCCCCATTGCAGACCCCATAAATCCCCATTGCAGACCCCATAAATCCCCAGTGCAGACCCCATAAATCCCCATTAGAGACCCCATAAATCCCCATTGCAGACCCCATAAATCCCCATTAGAGACCCCATAAATCCCCACTGCAGACCCCATAAATCCCCATGGCAGACCCCATGAATCCCCATTAGAGACCCCATAAATCCCCAGTGCAGACCCCATAAATCCCCATTGCAGACCCCATAAATCCCCATTAGAGACCCCATAAATCCCCAGTGCAGACCCCATAAATCCCCATTGCAGACCCCATAAATCCCCACTGCAGACCCCATAAATCCCCACTGCAGACCCCATAAATCCCCATTAGAGACCCCATAAATCCCCACTGCAGACCCCATAAATCCCCATTAGAGACCCCATAAATCCCCAGTGCAGACCCCATAAATCCCCACTGCAGACCCCATAAATCCCCATTGCAGACCCCATAAATCCCCAGTGCAGACCCCATAAATCCCCACTGCAGACCCCATAAATCCCCATTGCAGACCCCATAAATCCCCCACTGCAGACCCCATAAATCCCATTAGAGGACCCCATAAATCCCCATTGCAGACCCCATAAATCCCCATTGCAGACCCCAAAAATCCCCACTGCAGACCCCATAAATCCCCAGTGCAGACCCCATAAATCCCCATTAGAGACCCCATAAATCCCCACTGCAGACCCCATAAATCCCCACTGCAGACCCCATAAATCCCCATTAGAGACCCCATAAATCCCCATAGAGACCCCATAAATCCCCACTGCAGACCCCATAAATCCCCACTGCAGACCCCATAAATCCCCATTAGAGACCCCATAAATCCCCACTGCAGACCCCATAAATCCCCCATTAGAGACCCCATAAATCCCCACTGCAGACCCCATAAATCCCCACTGCAGACCCCATAAATCCCCAGTGCAGACCCATAAATCCCCACTGCAGACTCTATAAATCCCCATTAGAGACCCCATAAATCCCCATTGCAGACCCCATAAATCCCCATTGCAGACCCCATAAATCCCCATTAGAGACCCCATAAATCCCCATTGCAGACCCCATAAATCCCCATTAGAGACCCCATAAATCCCCAGTGCAGACCCCATAAATCCCCATTAGAGACCCCATAAATCCCCATTAGAGACCCCATAAATCCCCACTGCAGACCCCATAAATCCCCATTAGAGACCCCATAAATCCCCAGTGCAGACCCCATAAATCCCCATTGCAGACCCCATAAATCCCCATTAGAGACCCCATAAATCCCCAGTGCAGACCCCATAAATCCCCATTAGAGACCCCATAAATCCCCAGTGCAGACCCCATAAATCCCCACTGCAGACCCCATAAATCCCCATTAGAGACCCCATAAATCCCCACTGCAGACCCCCATAAATCCCCATTAGAGACCCCATAAATCCCCATTAGAGACCCCATAAATCCCCATTGCAGACCCCATAAATCCCCACTGCAGACCCCATAAATCCCCATTGCAGACCCCATAAATCCCCACTGCAGACCCCATAAATCCCCATTGCAGACCCCATAAATCCCCAGTGCAGACCCCATAAATCCCCATTAGAGACCCCATAAATCCCCACTGCAGACCCCATAAATCCCCATTGCAGACCCCATAAATCCCCATTGCAGACCCCATAAATCCCCAGTGCAGACCCCATAAATCCCCAGTGCAGACCCCATAAATCCCCACTGCAGACCCCATAAATCCCCATTAGAGACCCCATAAATCCCTAGTGCAGACCCCATAAATCCCCAGTGCAGACCCCATAAATCCCCACTGCAGACCCCATAAATCCCCATTAGAGACCCCATAAATCCCCACTGCAGACCCCATAAATCCCCACTGCAGACCCCATAAATCCCCAGTGCAGACCCCATAAATCCCCATTAGAGACCCCATAAATCCCCATTACAGACCCCATAAATCCCCACTGCAGACCCATAAATCCCCAGTGCAGACCCCATAAATCCCCATTAGAGACCCCATAAATCCCCATTACAGACCCCATAAATCCCCACTGCAGACCCCATAAATCCCCACTGCAGACCCCATAAATCCCCATTAGAGACCCCATAAATCCCCATTGCAGACCCCATAAATCCCCAGTGCAGACCCCATAAATCCCCACTGCAGACCCCAAATCCCATTTCCACCCCAAATTCCCCTCTCTAGGTTCCCCCAAATCCCCTAAATGGGGAAAATCCAAACGTGGCAAAACCCAAATCCCATTTGCTCTCTAAATTCCTCCATATAAGATCCCCTAAAACATGAAAACTCTAAAACCCATTTCTCCCAAATTTAGGATTTCCTAAATCCTATTTTCCCCCCAAATTCCCCTTTTTCGGATCCCCCATTTGGGACCCCAAACCCCTTTTGGGATCCCCCAAATTCCCCCTTTTAGGATCCCCCAAACCCCATTTTCCCCCCCAAATTCCCCCATTTAGGACCCCAAACCCTTTTTAGGATTCCCCCATTTGGGACCTCAAACCCCTTTTAGGATCCCCCATTTAGGATCCCCCAAACCCCTTTTAGGATCCCCCATTTAGGATCCCCCAAACCCCATTTAGGATCCCCCAAATTCCTCCTTTTAGGATCCCCCATTTGGGATCCCAAACCCTTTTTAGGATCCCCCAAATTCCATTTCTCCCCTAAATTCCCCCCATTTAGGATCCCCGAGAAAGGGGAAAACCCCAAATCCCATTTCCCCCCCCCAAATTCCTCCATTTAGGATCCCCCAAACCCCAGTTGGGACCCCAAACTCCTTTTAGGATCCCCCACTGGGGACCCCAAACTCCTTTTAGGATCCCCCATTTAAATTCCCCCATTTGGGATTGCAAACCCCTTTTAGGATCCCCCATTTGGGATTGCAAACCCCTTTTAGGATCCCCCATTTAGAACCCCAAACGCCTTTTAGGATCCCCCAAATTCCCCCTTTTAGGATCCCCCAAACTCCATTTAGAATCCCCCATTTAGGATCCTAAACCCCATTCAGGACCCCAAACCCCATTTAGGATCCCCCAAATTCCCCCATTTAGGATCCCCCTTTTGGGACCCCGAACCCCTTTTAGGATCCCCCCAAAACCCCATTTAGGACCCCAAACTCCTTTTAGGGTACCCCAAACCCCATTTAGGATCCCCCAAACCCGTTTTAGGATCCCCCAAATTCCCCTTTTTAGGATCCCCTTTCGGGGACCCCAAAGCCCATTTAGGATCCCAAACCCCTTTTAGGATCCCCCATTTGGGACCCCAAACGCCTTTTAGGATCCCCCAAATTCCCCATTTGGGGACCCCAATCCCCATTTAGGACCCCAAACCCCTTTTAGGACCACAAATTTCCCCTTTTAGGATCCCCCAAACCCATTTTGGGACCCCAAACCCCTTTTAGGATCCCCCTTTGGGGACCCCAAACCCCTTTTAGGATCTGAAACCCCTTTTAGGATCCCAAACCCCTTTTAGGATCCCCCATTTAGGATCCCCAAAACCCCTTTTAGGACCACAAATTTCCCCTTTTAGGATCCCCCAAACCCATTTTGGGACCCCAAACCCCTTTTAGGATCCCAAACCCCTTTATAGGATCTCCAAACCCCTTTTAGGATCCCCCAAATCCCATTTCCCTCAAATTCCCCCTTTTAGGATCCCCCAAACCCCATTTGGGACCCCAAACCCCATTTAGGATCCCCCAAACCCCATTTAGGATCCCAAACCCCATTTAGGATCCCAAACCCCGTTTAGGATCCCCCTTTGGGACCCCAAACCCCTTTCAGGATCCCCCAAACCCCTTTCAGGATCCCCCTTTGGTACCCCAAACCCCTTTTAGGACCCCAAACCCCTTTTAGGATCCCCCTTGGGGACCCCAAACCCCTTTTAGGACTCCAAACCCCTTTTAGGATCCCCTTTGGGACCCCAATCCCCTTTAAGGATCCCAAACCCCTTTTAGGATCCCCTTTGGGACCCCAAACCCCATTTAGGACCCCAAACCCCTTTTAGGATCCCCTTTTAGGACCCCAAACCCCTTTTAGGATCCCCCAAACCCCATTTAGGACCCCAAACCCCTTTTAGGACCCCAATCCCCTTTTAGGATCCCCCAAACCCCTTTTAGGATCCCCTTTGGGACCCCAAACCCCTTTTAGGATCCCCTTTGGGACCCCAAACCCCTTTCAGGATCCCCCAAACCCCTTTTAGGATCCCCTTTGGGACCCCAAACCCCTTTTAGGACCCCAAATCCCTTTTAGGATCCCCCTTGGGGACCCCAAACCCCTTTTAGGACTCCAAACCCCTTTTAGGATCCCCTTTGGGACCCCAATCCCCTTTAAGGATCCCAAACCCCTTTTAGGATCCCCTTTGGGACCCCAAACCCCTTTTAGGATCCCCCAAACCCCATTTAGGACCCCAAACCCCTTTTAGGATCCCCTTTGGGACCCCAAACCCCTTTTAGGATCCCCCAAACCCCTTTTAGGATCCCCCTTTGGGACCCCAAACCCCATTTAGGATCCCCCAAACCCCTTTTAGGACCCCAATCCCCTTTTAGGATCCCCCAAACCCCTTTTAGGATCCCCCTTTGGGACCCCAAACCCCTTTTAGGATCCCCCAAACCCCATTTAGGACCCCAAACCCCTTTTAGGACCCCAATCCCCTTTTAGGATCCCCCAAACCCCTTTTAGGATCCCCTTTGGGACCCCAAACCCCTTTTAGGATCCCCCAAACCCCTTTTAGGATCCCCCAAATCCCTTTTAGGATCCCCTTTGGGACCCCAAACCCCTTTTAGGATCCCCCAAACCCCTTTTAGGATCCCCCAAATCCCTTTTAGGATCCCCCTTGGGACCCCAAACCCCTTTTAGGATCCCCCAAACCCCTTTTAGGATCCCCCAAATCCCTTTTAGGATCCCCCTTGGGGACCCCAAACCCCACTCCCGCCCCGCCGCCCTTTTAGGGCCGCCCCACCCCCTTATCACCCCCCGCCCCTTATCAGCCCCTTCCAGCACCCCAAAAACCCCAAAAAAACCCCAAAACCGGCCCCGCCCCTTCCCCCACAACCCCCGCGGCCTTTTGGGGTTTTCGGGGCGCGCTTTTGGGGTCGGGGCCGCTTTTGGGGTCACCCCACAGGCTCTGACCTTTCCCTGCAGCTGCCGCGGCCCGAAATAGGATCGGGGCCGGGGGAGGGGAGGGTTTGGGATTTTGGGGGGCCCCGCCCCCATAAAGGGCCACCCCAAAAAATAAAAACTAACCCCAAAAAAAGGAAACAAACCCCAAATAAAGGAAACAAACCCCAAAAAATGTTTTAGGGGAAGGGCGGGGTCGGATTTGGGGGAACGGGGGATTTGGGGTTTTGGGGGGTTCCTAAAGGGATTTGGGGTTTTGTTTGGGGTTGGGGGTCCTAAAATCCCAAATGGGGATTTGGGGGATCCTAAAATCCTAAATGGGGATTTGGGGGATCCTAAAAGATCCCAGTGGGATTTGGGGGATCCTAAAATCCCAAATGGGGATTTGGGGGTTCCTAAAATCCCAAATGTGGATTTGGGGGATCCTAAAAGTTCCCAGTGGGATTTGGGGGATTCCCAAAACCTCCAAAGTGGATTTGGCATCCCCAAAACCCCAAATACGAATTTATGGGATCACAAAATCCCAAATGTGGATTTGGGGGTTCCTTATACCCCAAATGGGGATTTGGGGGATCCTAAAATCCCAAATGTGGATTTGGGGTCCCCAAAACTTCCCTGTAGGATTTAGGGGATCCCCAAACCCCAAATACAAATTTGGCGGATCCCAAAACCCCAAATGTGAATTTAGGGTTCCCCAAAACCCCAAACCCGAATTTAGGGGATCCCAAAATCCCAAATACGAATTTTAGGGCCCCCCAAAACCCCAAATGTGAATTTAGGGTTCCCAAAACCCCAAATGTGGATTTGGGGTTCCCAAAACTTCCGTGTAGGGTTTGGGGCTCCCCAAAACCCCAAACCCAAATTTATGGGATCCCAAAATCCCAAATGTGGATTTAGGGGAACCCAAAACTTCCCAAAACTTGTAGGATTTGGGGGATCCCAAAACCCCAAATGTGGATTTGGGGTCCCCAAAACTTCCCTGTAGGATTTAGGGGTTCCCCAAACCCCAAATACAAATTTGGCGGATCCCAAAACCCCAAATGTGAATTTAGGGTTCCCCAAAACCCCAAACCCGAATTTAGGGGATCCCAAAATCCCAAATACGAATTTTAGGGCCCTCCAAAACCCCAAACCCGAATTTAGGGGCTCCCAAAACCCCAAATGTGGATTTGGGGGATCCCAAAACTTGTAGAACCCCAAAACTTGTGGGATTTGGGGGATCCCAAAACCCCAAATAGGATTTGGGATCCCCAAAACCCCAAATGTGGATTTGGGGCCCCCAAAACTTCCCTGTAGGATTTAGGGGTTCCCCAAACCCCAAATACAAATTTGGCGGATCCCAAAACCCCAAATGTGAATTTAGGGTTCCCCAAAACCCCAAACCCGAATTTAGGGGATCCCAAAATCCCAAATACGAATTTTAGGGCCCCCCAAAACCCCAAATGTGAATTTAGGGTTCCCAAAACCCCAAATGTGGATTTGGGGTTCCCAAAACTTCCGTGTAGGGTTTGGGGCTCCCCAAAACCCCAAACCCAAATTTGGGGGATCCCAAAATCCCAAATACAAATTTTAGGGCCCCCCAAAACCCCAAATGTGGATTTAGGGTTCCCAAAACCCCAAATGTGGATTTGGGGTCCCCAAAACCCCAAATACAATTTTAGGCCCCCCCCAAACCCCCAAACCCGAATTTGGGGTCCCTCCCCTCCCCCAATCCCATTTTGGGGTCCCTCCCCTCCCCCTTTTGGGGTCTCCCCCCCCTCCCCACATTTTGGGGTCTCCCCAAACCCCAATTTCCCCTAAAAAAACCCCAAAAAACCCCAAAAACCCCAAAAAACGAAACCACGCCGACGCTCCTCTGCCAACCTTCACCCCGATTCCTTTTTTTTTTTGGGGGGACAAATTTCCACTTTTGGGGACAAAACCTCCGGTTTTGGGGACAAGGAGCCACACCGGGGGGGGGGACCCCAAAAATTTGGGGGGGGACCCCCAAAAATCGGGTCACGTGACCCCCAAAATCGGGTCACATGACCCTACAGCAGCGCTGCTTCTCCGCGGGGGCCTCGGGGGGCGGCGCCGTCAGCCGCAGCCGCGGCGTGTCCCCAAGGGTGTCCCCAAGGGTGTCCCCAATGTCCCCCGTGTCCCCAATGTCCCCAAGGTCCCCAGGGGTGTCCCCGGTGTCCCCAAGGGTGTCCCCGGTGTCCCCAGGGGTGTCCCCGATGTCCCCGAGGGTGTTTTCGGGGTGGTTTTTGGGGCGGTTTTTGGGGTTTTTGGCGGCGGCGCGGTGGCGCTTGAGGTGGGCCAGGGTGTGCGGGTGGCTTTTGTCACCCGAGGGCGCGGGGGGACAGCGAGGGGACAGCGGGGACAGCGGGGACAGCGGGGACCCATTGGGCTCAGGGGACAGCGGGGACAGCGGGGACGGCGGGGACGGCGGCTCCTGGGGGGACAAAGAGAGGGGACAATGGGGACACGCCAGGGGTTGTCACCTCCCGGGGTCACCGCTGTCACCTCCCGGGGTCACACTGGGCGTGGGTGTCCTCCCCGCTGGTGTCACCTCATGTTGTCCCCAAGGTCGCTCACCCCCCCCAATGTCCCACAATGTCACCCCACATCGTCCCCAATGTCCTCCAATGTCCCCTCAATGTCCCCCAAGGTCCCCAATGTCCCACAATGTCCCCCCAAGGTCACCCCATATCGTCCCCAAGGTCCCACAATGTCCCCAAGGTCCCCCCAAGGTCCCCAAAGTCCCACAATGTCCCCAAGGTCCCCCAATGTCCTCAAGGTCCCACAATGTCCCCAAGGTCCCACAATGTCCCCCCAAGGTCACCCCACATTGTCCCCAAGGTCCCCCAATGTCCCCAAGGTCCCCCAATGTCCCCAGGGTCCCACATTGTCCCCAGTGTCCCTCACCCCCTCAATGTCCCCAATGTCCCCAAGGTCCCACCATGTCCCCCCAGGGTCCCCCCACATTGTCCCCGATGTCCCCAGTGTCCCTCACCCCCACAATGTCCCCTGATGTCCCCAATGTCCCCCGATGTCCCCAATGTCCCCCCAAGGTCTCCCCACATTGTCCCTGATGTCCCCAAGGTCCCGTGATGTCCCCAGTGTCCCTCACCCCAATGTCCCCACACATTGTCCCCAGTGTCCCCAGTGTCCAACCCAATGCTGTCCCCAAGGTCCCCGACCCCCCACGATGTCCCCAATGTCCCCAAGGCCACTCATCCCCATTGTCCCCAATGTCCTCACGGTCCCCAACCCCCCACGATGTCCCCAGTGTCCCCCACCCCAATGTCCCCAACCCCCCCAGTGTCCCCCCACATTGTCCCCAGTGTCCCCAAGGTCCCACAGTGTCCCCAACATCACTCGCCCCTCAGTGTCCCCAGTGTCCCCCACCCTGATGTCCCCCACACGTTGTCCCCAAGGTCGCACATTGTCCCCGATGTCCCCAAGGTCCCGTGTTGTCCCCAAGGTCCCTCACGCCCAATGTCACCCCAATGTCCCCAACCCCCTCAATGTCCCCCCACATTGTCCCCAATGTCCCCAAGGTCCCCAATCCCCCAGTGTCCCCACTGTCCCCAGTGTCCCTCAGCCCTGAAGTGTCCAAAATGTCCCAAATGTCCCCAATGTCCCCACAGTGTCCCTGCTGTCCCCAATGTCCCCAATCCCCCAATCTCCCAATGTCCCCAATGTCCCCAGTGTCCCTCATCTCCAATGTCCCCAACTCCCCAGTGTCCCCAGTGTCCCCAATCCCCCAATGTCTCCAATGTCCCCCCAGTGTCCACAATGTCCCCCAATGTCCCCAATCCCCCCAATGTCCCCAATCCCCCAATGTCCCCAATCCCCCCAATGTCCCCAATCCCCCCCAATGTCCCCAATGTCCCCAATCCCCCCAATGTCCCCAATCCCCCCGATGTCCCCAATCCCCCACTGTCCCTCATCCCCAATCCCCCAATGTCCCCACTGTCCCTCATCCCCAATCCCCCCCCGTCCCCGCAGTGTCCCCGCTGTCCCTCACCCCAGCCCCGCGGTGTCCCGCTGGTGGCAGCGCCTCGGTGGCCGTGCCCTCGGTGGTGGCCGTGCCCTCGGTGGTGGCCGTGTCCTCAGCGTCAGTGCCTGTCCCCTCGGTGTTGGTGGCCGTGCCCTCGGTCCCCTCGATGTCTGTCCCCTCAGCGGTGTCGGTGGCGGTCCCCTGTGTCCCCTCGGTGCCCTCGGTGTCCCCGGTCCCCTCGGTGTCCGCGGTGTCCCCGGTGGCGGTGTCCGCGGTGTCGGTGTCCCCGGTGTCCGCGGTGTCCCCGCGCTGTCCCCAGACGATGGCCTCGATGGCCTCACGCTGCAGCTGCCGCCGGTAGCGGCTCGAGCGCTCCGAGAGGCTGCAGCGCCGCACCACGCGCCTGCCGACGGGGTTTGGGGTTTGGGGTTTGGGGGGTTTGGGGTTTGTGGGGGTTTGGGGTTATGGGGTTTGGGATTTATAGGATTTGGGGTTTGTGGGGTTTGGGGTTTGGGGTTTGTGGGGTTTGGGGTTTATAGGATTTGGGGTTTGTGGGGTTTAGGGTTTATAGGATTTGGGGTTTATAGGGTTTGGGGTTTATAGGATTTGGGGTTTATAGGATTTGGGGGATTTAGGAGATTCAGGGGATTTGGGGTTTGTGGGGTTTGGGGATTATGGGAATTCCAGGGTATGGGGGATTTTAGGGTCAGGGTTTATGGGGTTTGGGGATTGTGGGGTTTGGGAATAATGGGGTGTGGGGATTTATGGGGGCACCATGGCCAGGGGGACCCTCACCCCAGCATTTCATGGGGACTCCCGGTGCCACCCTGAGCCTCCCAGCGACCCCAGTGCCACCCTGACCCTCCCAGTGCCCCCAGTGTCACCCTGACCCTCCCAGTGCCACCCCAGTGTCACCCAGTGCCCCCAGTGGCACCCTGACCCTCCCAGTGCCCCCCTGACCCTCCCAGTGCCACCCCAGCGTGTCCCCACACTGGGTGACACACACGTGTCCCGCTGACCCTCTCAGTGCCACCCTGACCCTCCCAGTGTCACCCCAGTGTCACCCAGTGCCCCCAGTGCCACCCTGACCCTCCCAGTGTCCCCTATGCCACCCCAGTCCCCTTGCAGTGTCCCCAGTGCCACCCTGACCCTCTCAGTGTCCCCAGTGTCACCCAGTGACCCCAGTGCCACCCTGACCCTCCCAGTGCCACCCTGACCCTTCCAGTGCCCCCAGTGTCCCCCTGACCCTCCCAGTGCCACCCCAGTCCCCTCTCAGTGTCCCCAGTGTCACCCTGACCCTCCCAGTGCCACCCCAGCGTGTCCCCACACCGGGTGACACACACGTGTCCCGCTGCCCCCCTCAGTGCCCCCAGTGCCACCCCAGTGTCACCCAGTGACCTGTGCTCTCCTGACCCTCTCAGTGCCACCCTGACCCTCTCAGTGCCACCCTGACCCTCCCAGTGTCCCCCTGACGCTCTCAGTGCCAGCCCAGTCCCCTCCCAGTGACCCCAGTGTCACCCTGACCCACCCAGTGACCCCCATTGTCACCAGGGCCATGGGGACCCTCACCCAGCGACCCCAGTGCCACCCCAACGCCATCAGAGACCCCAGTGCCACCCTGACCCTCCCAGTGCCCCCAATGCCACCCTGACCCTCCCAGCATCACCCTCACACTCACAGTGCCCCCAGTGTCACCCCAATGTCACCCAGTGTCCCCAGTGCCACCCTGACCCTCCCAGTGCCACCCCAGTCCCCTCTAAGTGCCCCCAGTGTCACCCTGACCCTCTCAGTGCCACCCCAGCCCCCTCTCAGTGCCCCCAGTGTCACCCTGACCCTCTCAGTGCCCCCAGTGCCACCCTGACCCTCCCAGTGCCACCAGTGCCCCCCCAGTGTGTCCCCATGCCGGGTGACACACGCGTGTCCCGCTGACCCTCCCAGTGCCACCCCAGTCCCCTCTCAGTGCCCCCAGTGCCCCCCTGACCCTCCCAGTGCCACCCTGACCCTCCCAGTGCCCCCAATGCCACCCTGACCCTCCCAGTGCCACCCTGACCCTCCCAGTGACCCCAGTGCCACCCCAGTCCCCTCTCAGTGCCCCCAGTGTCACCGTGACCCTCCCAGTGCCACCAGTGCCCCCCCAGTGTGTCCCCATGCCGGGTGACACACGCGTGTCCCGCTGACCCTCCCAGTGCCACCCCAGTCCCCTCTCAGTGCCCCCAGTGTCCCCTGACCCTCCCAGTGCCACCCTGACCCTCCCAGTGCCACCCTGACCCTCCCAGTGGCACCCTGACCCCCCCAGCGTGTCCCCAGGCCGGGTGACACGCGTGTGACACACGTGTGACACACACACACACGCACACACACGCGTGGCTGACCCGCGGCTGCCGGCGCCGGACGCCCTGCGCTGCAGCCTCTCCCGCCCGTGCCGCGCCCTCTGCGCCGCCGCGCGCCGCTGCTGCAGCTCCAGCAGCCGGGCCCGCGCCTCCTCGTCTCCGCACACGTCTGCCACGACACCGCTGTCACCAGGTGCCACCGCGGTGCCACCGCAGTGCCACCAAAGTGCCACCAAAGTGCCACCAAATGCCACCGAACGCACCCAGCGGCGTCTCGTCCTGCAGCGACCTGGCGCCCAGGTCGGCGCCGTGAGCCACCAGCAGCTCGGCCAGCGCCACCTGCGAGGGACACGGACGGTGACGAGGGGACACGCGGGTGGCAGGGGTGTCCCCAGGGGGGGGTGGTGGCACACCTGTCCCCAGCAGGCGGCGGCGTGCAGCGGCTGCCAGCCGTCGGCGTCGCGGGCGTCGGCGCGGGCGCGGTGCCGCAGCAGCAGCTCGGCCGCCGCGCGGAACCCGTGGGCAGCGGCCACGTGCAGCTGGGGACACACGGGGACATGAGGGGACACGTGGGGACACACATGGAACCCGTGGGCAGCGGCCACGTGCAGCTGGGGACACACGGGGACATGAGGGGACATGTGGGGACACACACGGAACCCGTGGGCAGCGGCCACGTGCAGCTGGGGACACAGGGGACATGAGGGGACATGTGGGGACATGTGGGGACACGTGGGGACATGTGGGGACATGAGGGGACACACACGGAACCCGTGGGCAGCGGCCACGTGCAGCTGGGGACACGGAGGGGACATGGTGGGGACATGGTGGGGACATGGAGGGGACATGGTGGGGACATGGTGGGGACATGGTGGGGACATGGTGGGGACATGGAGGGGACATGGTGGGGACATGGTGGGGACATGGTGGGGACATGGTGGGGACACGCAGGCAGCGGCCACGTGCAGCTGGGGACACATGGAGGGGACACAGGGGACATGTGGGGACATGGTGGGGATGAGGTGGGGACATGTGGGGACACACTGGGACACGCGGTGGGGATGGGGATGGTGGCACTGGGGTGGCACTGGGGTGGGGATGGGGACGGTGGCACTGAGGTGGCACTGGGGTGGCACTGGGGTGGCACTGGGGTGGGGATGGTGGCACTGGGGTGGCACTGGGCTGGCACTGAGGTGGGGATGGGGACGGTGGCACTGGGGTGGCACTGGGGTGGCACTGGGGTGGGGATGGGGATGGTGGCACTGGGGTGGCACTGGGGTGGGGATGGGGACGGTGGCACTGAGGTGGCACTGGGGTGGCACTGGGGTGGCACTGGGGTGGGGATGGTGGCACTGGGGTGGCACTGGGCTGGCACTGAGGTGGGGATGGGGACGGTGGCACTGGGGTGGCACTGGGGTGGCACTGGGGTGGGGATGGGGATGGTGGCACTGGGGTGGCACTGGGGTGGCACTGGGGTGGGGATGGGGATGGTGGCACTGAGGTGGCACTGGGGTGGCACTGAGGGGGGCACTGGGGGAATGGAGGGACGGTGGCGGCTGGATTGGGTTTGGTGGCACCGGGGTGTGGGGACACTCAAACAGTGACACCAGTGCCACCCAGTGACCCCAGTGCCACCCAGTGTCACCCAGTGCCACCCAGTGCCACCCTGACCCTCCTGGTGCCACCCTGACCCTCACAGCGTCACCATGGCCATGGGGACACTCAAACAGTGACCCCAGTGCCACCCAGTGACCCCAGTGCCACCCAGTGTCACCCTGACCCTCCCGGTGTCACCCTGACCCTCCCGGTGTCACCATGGCCATGGGGACCCTCACCCAGTGACCCCAGTGTCACCCAGTGACCCCAGTGCCACCCAGTGACCCCAGTGTCACCCAGTGCCACCCTGACCCTGCCAGTGTCACCATGGCCACGTGGACCCTCACCCAGTGACCCCAGTGCCACCCGGCCCACACCTCCTCCCTGTCCCCCGCTGTCCCCACACCCCAGGGTGTCCCCGTGTCCCCACACTGTCCCCGTGTCCCCCCTCACCAGGGTGTCCCCGTGTCCCCGCACTGTCCCCATGTCCTCACGCTGTCCCCGTGTCCCCCCGCACCAGGGTGTCCTCATGTCCCCATGGTGTCCTCACGCCCCAGGGTGGCCCTGTGTCCCCACACTGTCCCCATGTCCCCAATCACCAGGGTGTCCCCGTGTCCCCTCGGTGTCCCCCCTCACCAGGGTGGCCCCGTGTCCCCTCAGTGTCCCCCTCACCAGGGTGTCCCCGTGTCCCCACACTGTCCCCACTCACCAGGGTGGCCCTGTGTCCCCGCACTGTCCCCATGTCCCCAGTCACCAGGGTGTCCCCGTGTCCCCTCGGTGTCCCCCCTCACCAGGGTGGCCCCGTGTCCCCTCAGTGTCCCCCTCACCAGGGTGTCCCCGTGTCCCCACACTGTCCCCACTCACCAGGGTGGCCCTGTGTCCCCGCACTGTCCCCATGTCCCCAGTCACCAGGGTGTCCCCGTGTCCCCTCCATGTCCCCCCTCACCAGGGTGGCCCTGTGTCCCTGTGCTGTCCCCGTGTCCCCTCGGTGTCCCCCTCACCAGGGTGTCCCCTCGGTGTCCCCCCTCACCAGGGTGTCCCCGTGTCCCCTCGGTGTCCCCCTCACCAGGGTGGCCCCGCAGTGTCCCCCTCACCAGGGTGTCCCCGTGTCCCCACAGTGTCCCCGTGTCCCCTCGGTGTCCCCTCGGTGTCCCCCTCACCAGGGTGGCCCCGCAGTGTCCCCTTGGCGTGTCCAGCGGCGCACCGTGCCGCAGCAGCTGCCGGATCTCGCGCAGCATGGCGCGCTCCGTGTCCCCTCACTGTCCCCATGTCCCCGTGCTGTCCCCGTGTCCCCTCGGTGTCCCCCTCACCAGGGTGTCCCCTCGGTGTCCCCCCTCACCAGGGTGGCCCTGTGTCCCCACACTGTCCCTGTGTCCCCCCTCACCAGGGTGTCCCCGTGTCCCCACAGTGTCCCCGTGTCCCCTCGGTGTCCCCTCGGTGTCCCCCTCACCAGGGTGGCCCCACAGTGTCCCCGTGTCCCCTCAGTGTCCCCCCTCACCAGGGTGGCCCCGCAGTGTCCCCGTGTCCCCGCAGTGTCCCCCTCACCAGGGTGGCCCTGTGTCCCCGTGCTGTCCCCGTGTCCCCTCGGTGTCCCCCTCACCAGGGTGTCCCCTCGGTGTCCCCCTCACCAGGGTGGCCCCGCAGTGTCCCCTTGGTGTGTCCAGCGGCGCGCCGTGCCGCAGCAGCTGCCGGATCTCGCGCAGCATGGCGCGCTCCGTGGCCGCCCGCGCCTCCTCGATGCGCTCCTGGGTGATGCCTGCGGGGGACACGGCGGTGACGCGGTGCCACCGGGGGCCGTGCCACCCCCCTCGGTGTCACCGAGAGCGCTCACCCCGCTGCGCCATGGCGCTCTCCAGGCACTCCAGCGTGGCCTCGTCCTCGCACAGGTCGTAGGGCATGTCCCCGTCCGAGTTCAGCGCCAGCAGGTCCGCGCCGCTGCGGGGACAGCGCCACGTCACCGGGGTGGCACCGGGGTGGCACTGAGGTGGCACTGGGGTGGCACTGAGGTGGTGGCACGGGGGGAATGGGAGGGGTTGGGGTGACAGGGGTTTGGGGGTGGTTGGTGGCACCTGGATTGGCTTTGGTGGCACCACAGTGATGGGGACACTCACCCAGTGACCCCCAGTGCCACCCGCTGACCCCCGGTGTCACCCTGACCCTGCCAGTGCCACCATGGCCATGGGGACACTCACACAGTGACCCCGGTGCCACCCTGACCCTGCCAGTGCCACCATGGCCATGGGGACACTCACCCGGTGACCCCCAGTGCCACCCTGACGCTCCCAGTGCCACCCTGGCCATGGGGACCCTCACCCCAAATGGAGTCACCTCCAGTGACCCCAGTGTCACCCTGATTCCCTCCCAGTGACCCCAGTGTCACCCGGTGACCCCCAGTGCCACCCTGACCCTGCCAGTGACCCCAGTGCCACCCTGACGCTCCCAGTGCCACCCTGGCCATGGGGACCCTCATCCAGTGTCACCCAGTGTCACCCAATGACCCCCAGTGCCACCCTGACGCTCCCAGTGCCACCCTGGCCATGGGGACCCTCATCCAGTGTCACCCAGTGTCCCCAGTGTCACTCTGACCACCCCAGTGACCCCGGTGCCAGCCTGCCCATCCCGCTGTCCCCTCGGTGTCCCCCCAGTGTCCCCAGTGTCCCCCCAGTGTCCCCCCAGTGTCCCCTCGGTGTCCCCGTGCGGTGTCCCCGCTGTCCCCTCACTGTCCTCCCCCGGGTGTCCCCCCTCGCTGTCCCCCCTCAGTGTCCCCTCGCTGTCCCCTGGGTGTCCCCTCAGTGTCCCCAGTGTCCCTGCACTGTCCCCCTGGGTGTCCCCTCGCTGTCTCCCCTGGGTGTCCCCTGGGTGTCCCCCCTCAGTGTCCCCTCGCAGTGTCCCCCCCGCGCAGTGTCCCCTTGCTGTCCCCCCTCGCAGTGTCCCCTGGGTGTCCCCTCAGTGTCCCCCCTGGGTGTCCCCCCGCTGTCCCCTCGCTGTCCCCCCCCCGGGTATCCCCTGTCCCCCCCGGGTGTCCCCTGTCCCCCCTCCCCGGGTGTCCCCCGCTGTCCCCTCCCCGGTGTCCCCTGTCCCCCCGGGTGTCCCCTGTCCCCCCCGGTGTCCCCTGGGTGTCCCCCCGGGTGTCCCCTGTCCCCCCCGGTGTCCCCTGGGTGTCCCCCCGGGTGTCCCCTGTCCCTCCCGGGTGTCCCCAGTGTCCCCCCCCGGTGTCCCCCCGGTGTCCCGGTACCGCTGCAGCAGCAGCTGCGCCAGGCGCAGGTGGCCGCAGGTGGCGGCGGCGTGCAGCGGCGTCCAGAGCTCCGCGTCCCGCGCGTCCACCGCCGCGCCCGCCTCCAGCAGCAGCCGCGCCAGCGCCAGAGAGCCGTCGATGCAGCTCTGGGAATGGTGGGGGGAATGGGAATGGGAATGGAATTCGGAATGGGAATGGGATTGGGAATGGTGGGAATGGGAATGGGAATAATGGGAATGGGAGTAATGGGATGTGGAGTAATGGGACTGGGGTTTCATGGTCCAGCAGCAGCCGCACCAGCGCCAGAGAGCCGTCGATGCAGCTCTGGGAATGGTGGGGGGAATGGGAATGGGAATGGAATTCGGAATGGGAATGGGATTGGGAATGGTGGGAATGGGAATGGGAATAATGGGAATGGGAGTAATGGGATGTGGAGTAATGGGACTGGGGTTTCATGGTCCAGCAGCAGCCGCGCCAGCGCCAGAGAGCTGTCGATGCAGCTCTGGGAATGGTGGGGGGGAATGGGAATGGAATGGGAATGGAATGGGAATGGGGAATGGGAATGGAATGGGAATGGGGAATGGGAATGGGAATGGGAATGGGAATGGGAATGGTGGGAATGCGAGTAATGGGATGTGGAGTAATGGGATTGGGGTTTCATGCTCCAGCAGCAGCCGCGCCAGCGGCACCGAGCCGTCGATGCAGCTCTGGGAATTGTGGGGGGGGAATGATGGGAATGGAATGGGAATGGAATGGGAATGGAATGGGAATGGGGAATGGGAATGGGAATGGTGGGAATGGGAGTAATGGGATGTGGAGTAATGGGACTGGGGTTTCATGCTCCAGCAGCAGCCGCGCCACGGGCACCGAGCCATCAATGCAGCTCTGGGAATGGTGGGGGGGAATGGGAATGGTGGGAATGGGAATGGGATTGGGAATGGGAATGGGGAATGGGAATGGGGAATGGGGATGGGAATGGTGGGAATGGGAATGGGATTGGGAATGGGAATGGGAATGGGATTGGGAATGGGAATGGGAATGGTGGGAATGGGAATGGTGGGAATAATGGGATTGGGAATGGGAATAATGGGAATGGGAATGGTGGGAATAATGGGATGTGGAGTAATGGGATTTCATGCTCCAGCAGCAGCCGTGCCACCGCCAGAGAGCCGTCGATGCAGCTCTGGGGATGGTGGTGGGAATGGGAATGGCATTGGGAATGGGAATGGCATTGGGAATGATTGGGAATAATGGGAATGGGATTGGGAATGGGAATAATGGGATTGGGAATGATTGGGATTGGGTTTGGGACTGGGAATGGAATTGGTGGGAATGGATTGGGAATGGTGGGACTGGGAATGGGAACGATGGGATCAGGAACGGTGGGATCGGGATCAGGATGGGGATCGGGATGGGGATCGGGACGGGATCGGGATGGGGATCGGGATGGGGATCGGGATGGGATCGGGATGGGGATCGGGACGGGATCGGGATTGGGATTGGGATGGGGATCGGGGTGGGGATCGGGATGGGATCGGGATGGGATTGGGATCGGGGTGGGATCGGGATGGGATCGGGATGGGATCGGGATTGGGATGGGGATCGGGGTGGGATTGATGGCGCTGGGCTGTGGGAGGCCGATGGGATGGGATGGGATGGGATGGGATGGGATGGGATGGGATGGGAAGGATGCGGGAAACGGGATCCTGGGATTTGGGATCAGCGGGATCTGGGAAGGGAAGGGCCTGGAGCTGGGACGGGAAAGATTTGGGGTTACTGGGATAGGGGGGGATCCGGGATCACCGGGAACGGGACACGGAAAAGGGGCGGAGCGGGAAAGCGGGGCCGGGATCAGCGGCTGATCTGGGATTTGGGATGGGCCTGGATTTGGGATCACTGGGATTTGGGATCACCGGGATCTGGGATGGGAAATGCCTGGATTCGGGATCAATGGAATTTGGGATGGGAGGGGCCTGGATTTGGGATCACTGGGATCTGGGATGGGAAATGTCTGGATTCGGGATCAATGGAATTTGGGATGGAATGGGCCTGGATTTGGGATCACCGGGATTTGGGATCACTGGGATTTGGGATCACAAATTAATGGGATGAGATTGACCTGGATTTGGGATCATCGGGAACTGGGTCAATGGATGGAGCTGGGGTGGAAAACACCTGGATTTGGGATCACCAATTCATGGGACGGGACGGGCCTGGATTTGGGATCACAGGGATTTGGGATCACAGGGATTTGGGATCACAAATTCATGGGATGGGAAATGCCTGGATTTGGGATGACCGGGATGTGGGAATGACCGGGATTTGGGATGGGAAATGCCTGGATTTGGGATGACCGGGATTTGGGATGGGAAATGCCTGGATTTAGGATGACCGGGATTTGGGATGACCGGGATTTGGGATCACTGGGATCTGGGATGGGAAATGCCTGGATTTGGGATCACCGGAATTTGGGACGGGAAGGACCTGGATTTGGGATGACCGGGATCTGGGAATGACCTGGATTTGGGATGATCGGGATCTGGGAATGACCTGGATTTGGGATGACCGGGATTTGGGAATGACCTGGATTTGGGATGACCGGGATTTGGGATGGGAAATGCCTGGATTTGGGATGGGAAATGCCTGGATTTGGGATGACCGGGATTTGGGATGGGAAATGCCTGGATTTGGGATGACCGGGATTTGGGATGGGAAATGCCTGGATTTGGGATGGGAAATGCCTGGATTTGGGATGGGAAATGCCTGGATTTGGGATGGGAAATGCCTGGATTTGGGATGACCGGGGTCTGGGACCAATGGGTGGAGCTGGGATGGAGAAGCCCCAAATCCGGGACATCGGCGTCAGCTCGCGGCACGGAATGGACCCGGATCCCCCGGGATCCCGGGAAGGACCCGGCTCCGGAGCTCCGGGAATTCTGGGAATCCCGGGAATCCCGGGAATTCTGGGAATACCTGGTGCAGCGCCGTCAGCCCGTCCTCGTTGCACAGGTCGGGGCTCATCCCGCTCTCCAGGAACTGCCGGACTGCGGAGGAACGGGAATAACGGGAATTCCGGGAATAACGGGAATCCCAACGGAACCACCGGGAATGCCGGGGGAACCATGGAGGATCCCAGTGGCAATTCCAAGGAATCCAGTGGAACAACCAAGGATCCCAATGGAACCATCAAGAATCCCAAAGACATTCCCAAGGATCCCAAAGGAACCGTGACCACCCCAACGACTCCTCAAGGATCCCAACGGCAATTCCAAGGATTCCAAGGTCAATTCCAAGGATCCCGAAGCCATTCCTCCAGGATCCCAATGACGCCACGACCACCCCAACGGCAATTCCAAGGATCCCAAGGCCAATTCCAAGGATCCCAAGGTCAATTCCAAGGATCCCAAGGTCAATTCCAAGGATCCCAAGGTCAATTCCAAGCATCCCAGTGGAACCATCACCATCCCAACGACTCCTCAAGGATCTCAAGGTCAATTCCAAGGATCTCAAGGTCAATTCCAAGGATCCCAAGGTCAATTCCAAGGATCCCAACAACAATTCCAAGCATCCCAGTGGAACCACGACCACCCCAACGACTCCTCCAAGGATCCCAAGGTCAATTCCAAGGATCCCGAAGCCATTCCCAAGGATCCCAATGACGCCACGACCACCCCAACGGCAATTCCAAGGATCCAACGGCAATTCCAAGGATCCCAACGGCAATTCCAAGGATTCCGACGACGCCACGACCACCCCAACGACTCCTCAAGGATCCCAATGGCAATTCCAAGGATCCCAAGGTCAATTCCAAGCATCCCAGTGGAACCATCACCATCCCAACGACTCCTCCAAGGATCCCAAGATCAATTCCAAGGATTCTGACAGCGATTCCAAGGATCCCATCGACACCACAACCATCCCAACGACTCTTCCAAGGATCCCAAGGTCAATTCCAAGGATCCCGAACACATTCCCAAGGATCCCATCGACACCACGACCACCCCAACGACTCCTCCAAGGATCCCAACAGCGATTCCAAGGATTCCGATGGCGATTCCAAGGATCCCAAAGGAACCGTGACTACGCCAATGACTCTTCCAAGGATCCCAAGGTCAATTCCAAGGATCCCAAAGCCATTCCCAAGGATCCCAAAGGAACCGTGACCACCCCAACGACTCCTCAAGGATCCCAAGGCAAATTCCAAGGATCCCAAGGTCAATTCCAAGGATCCCAACGGCAATTCCAAGGATCCCAAAGCCATTCCCAAGGATCCCAGTGGAACCACGACCACCCCAACGACTCCTCCAAGGATCCCAATGGCAATTCCAAGGATCCAAAGTCAATTCCAAGGATCCCGAAGCCATTCCCAAGGATCCCGAAGGAGCCACCACCACCCCAATGACTCCTCCAAGGATCCCAAGGTCAATTCCAAGGATCCCGAAGCCATTCCCAAGGATCCCAATGACGCCACGACCACCCCAACGGCAATTCCAAGGATCCAACGGCGATTCCAAGGATCCTGAAGCCATTCCCAAGGATTCCGACGACACCACGACCACCCCAACGACTCCTCCAAGGATCCCAATGGCAATTCCAAGGATCCCAAGGTCAATTCCAAGGATCCCAATGGCAATTCCAAGGATCCCAAGGTCAATTCCAAGGATCCCAATGGCAATTCCAAGGATCCCGAAGCCATTCCCAAGGATCCCAATGGAACCATCACCATCCCAACGACTCCTCAAGGATCCCAACGGCAATTCCAAGGATCCCAAGGTCAATTCCAAGGATCCCGAAGCCATTCCCAAGGATCCCAAAGGAACCACCACCACCCCAACGACCCCCCCAGGACCCCAAGGTCAATTCCAAGGATCCAAGGTCAATTCCAAGGATCCCGAAGCCATTCCCAAGGATCCCAACGACGCCACCACCACCCCAACGACCCCCCCAGGACCCCACCCTCATCCCCCAAAACCAGCCCCGGGAACGCCCCCAGCCCCGCACCTTCCTCGACGTCGTGCCGCCCGGCCGCCTCCAGCAGCCGCACGCTGGCCGGGAACGTCACCCTCTTCCTCCTCCTCGTCCTCCTCCTCCTCCTCCTCTCGGCCGCCGCGTTGGGCGTCGCCGGCGCCTCCCTCTCGGCCTGGGCCCATCTCTTCAGCTGCTGGGCGCGGCGTTTCTGGGCGCGCCGGAGCCGCTCCGGCGCGCTGAGCCGGGAGAGCGCCGCCATCTCGGCCAGCAGCTCCTGGTGCTCGGCCATCGTGGGGAGACGGCGGCGAGATGTGGCATCACCGTCACCGCCGCCGCCGCGAGGGGTTTTATCCTCTTAGCCTCGAGGTTCTGGAGACGGGAAGAGGTTGGGGAGCATCTCCCGAGGGTGGGTGGGGAAATTCCAGGAATTTTGGGATTATCCTGGTTTTTTTTCCAACTTTTAGGAGGTCCAAGATGGTCGTGGAGATGGATCCTGAGGAGAAGAACAAAAAACGGGGAGTTTGATCCGAGTCCAGCTCGTTAAATCCCAGCTCAGCTCGTTAATCCCAGTCCAGCTCGTTAATCCCAGCCCAGCTCGTTAATCCCAGTCCAGCTCGTTAATCCAAACCCAGCTCGTTAATCCCAGCCCAGCTCGTTAATCCCAGTCCAGATCGTTAATCCCAGCCCAGCTCATTAATCCAAACCCAGCTCGTTAATCCCAGCCCAGCTCGTTAATCCCAGCCCGGCTCGTTAATCCCAGCCCAGCTCGTTAAATCCAAACCCAGCTCGTTAATCCCAGCCCAGCTCGTTAATCCCAGCCCAGCTCGTTAATCCCAGCCCAGCTCGTTAATCCAAACCCAGCTCGTTAATCCCAGCCCGGCTCGTTAATGCCAGCCCAGCTTGTTAATCCCAGCCCAGCTCGTTAATCCCAGCCCAGCTCGTTAATCCCAGCCCAGCTCGTTAATCCAAACCCAGCTCGTTAATCCCAGCCCGGCTCATTAATGCCAGCCCAGCTCGTTAATCCCGGCCCAGCTCGTTAATCCCAGCCCAGCTCGTTAAATCCAAACCCAGCTCGTTAATCCCAGCCCAGCTCGTTAATCCCAGCCCAGCTCGTTAATCCAAACCCAGCTCGTTAATCCCAGCCCAGCTCGTTAATCCCAGCCCGGCTCGTTAATCCAAACCCAGCTCGTTAATCCCAGCCCGGCTCGTTAATCCAAACCCAGCTCGTTAATCCCAGCCCGGCTCGTTAAATCCAAACCCAGCTCGTTAATCCCAGCCCAGCTCGTTAAATCCAAACCCAGCTCGTTAATCCCGGCCCTGCTCGTTAATCCAAACCCAGCTTGTTAATCACAGCCCAGCTCGTTAATCCCAGCCCGGCTCGTTAATCCCAGCCCGGCTCGTTAATCCCAGCCCAGCTCATTAATCCCAGCCCAGCTCGTTAATCCCAGCCCAGCTCATTAATCCCAGCCCAGCTCGTTAATCCCAGCCCAGCTCGTTAATCCCAGCCCAGCTCGTTAATCCAAACCCAGCTCGTTAATCCCAGCCCAGCTCGTTAATCCAAACCCAGCTCGTTAATCCCAGCCCGGCTCGTTAATCCCAGCCCAGCTCGTTAATCCCAGCCCAGCTCGTTAATCCCAGCCCGGCTCGTTAATCCCAGCCCAGCTCGTTAATCCCAGCCCAGCTCGTTAATCCCAGATCAGCTCATTAAATCCCAGCCCGGCTCGTTAATCCCAGCCCGGCTCGTTAATCCCAGCCCAGCTCGTTAATCCCAGCCCAGCTCATTAAATCCCAGCCCGGCTCGTTAATCCCAGCCCGGCTCGTTAATCCCAGCCCGGCTCGTTAATCCCAGCCCGGCTCGTTAATCCCAGCCCAGCTCGTTAATCCCAGCCCGGCTCGTTAATCCCAGCCCAGCTCGTTAATCCCAGCCCAGCTCGTTAATCCCAGCCCAGCTCGTTAATCCCAGCCCGGCTCGTTAATCCCAGCCCGGCTCGTTAATCCCAGCCCGGCTCGTTAATCCCAGCCCAGCTCGTTAATCCCAGCCCGGCTCGTTAATCCCAGCCCAGCTCGTTAATCCCAGCCCAGCTCGTTAATCCCAGCCCAGCTCGTTAATCCCAGCCCAGCTCGTTAATCCCAGCCCGGCTCGTTAATCCAAACCCAGCTCGTTAATCCCAGCCCGGCTCGTTAAATCCAAACCCAGCTCGTTAATCCCAGCCCAACTCGTTAAAAAATGGAAATTTTTTGTATTTTTGGTTTTTCTGAGCCAGGATTGGTCTCAAATCCAAGCAGAACCCCAAAATAAATTGAATTTTTTTGGTTTATTTGGTTTTTTTTGAATGGATCACCAGGAATGGATCCCAGAGGAGAAAAGTTTTGGGAATTCTGGAGGGAAAAGGGAGCAGGAATTGGGATTTGGTTCAAAAGCGTTCATAAAACAGCCCCAAAATTCCTCAAATATCCCAAAAATTCCCCAAAATAACCCCAAAATTCCCTGAAATTCCCCAAAATTCCATCAAAAAACCCAAAAATTCCTTCAAAAAACCCCAAAATTCCTAAAAACAACTCCAAAATTGCTCAAATACCCCAAAAATTTGCCAAAAAAGCCCCCAAATTCCCTGAAATTCCACAAAAAAACCCCAAAATTCTCCCAAAAAACCCAAAATTCCCTCAAATGTACCAAAAATTCCTCAAAAAATCCCAAAATGCCTCAAAAGAGCCCCAAAATTCCCTGAAATTGCCCAAAATTCCACAAAACAGCCCCAAAATTCCCTGAAATTCCCCAAAATTCCACAAAACTGCCCCAAAATTCCCTGAAATTCCCCAAAATTCCACAAAACAGCCCCAAAATTCCCTGAAATTCCCCAAAATTCCTCAAAACAGCCCCAAAATTCCCTGAAATTCCACAAAAAACCCCCAAAATTCTCCCAAAAACCCCAAAATTCCCTCAAATGTACCAAAAATTCCTCAAAAATTCCCAAAATGCCTCAAAAGAGCCCCAAAATTCCCTGAAATTGCCCAAATTTCCTCAAATGTCCCCAAAATTCGTTTAAATTCCCCAAAAGAGCTCCAAAATTCCCTGAAAAACCCCAAAATGCCTCCAAAAAGCCCCAAAAATCCCAGAAATGCCCCCAAAAATCCCAAAATTCCCCAAAAAAACCACAAAATTCTTCAAAAAAGCCCCAAACCCCCAAATTTCCGCAAAACAGCCCCAAAAGGGCCCCAAAATTCCTCAAAACAACTGCAAAATTCCTCAAATATCCCAAAAATTCCTCAAAAAACCCAAGAATTCCTCCAAAAAGCCCAAAAATTCCTCAAAAAACCCCCCAAAATTCCCCAAAAAAGCCCCAAAATTCACCAAAAACCTTTAAAATTCCCCCAAAAAAACCCAAAAATCCCCAAAATTCCCCAAAAAAGCCCCAAAATTCCTCAAAAAACCCCAAAATTCCCCCAAAAAACCCCAAAATTCCTCAAAAAAACCCGAAAATCCCCTGAATGTCCCCAAGGCCACCCCCAATGTCCCCAAGGTCCCCTCAAGGATCTCAATTTGTCCCCAGATCCCCCCTGAATGTCCCCAAAGCCACCCCAAAGGGACCCCGGTGTCCCCAAGGCCACCCCTCAACGTCCCCAAGACCCTCCTGAGGGGACCCCAATGTCCCCAAGGCCACCCCAATGTCCCCAAGGTCCCCTCAAATCCCTGAACTTGTCCCCAAATCCCCCCTCAAGGGGATCCTGGTGTCCCCAAGGCCACTCCAATGTCCCCAAGGCCCCCTCAAGGGAACCCCGATGTCCCCAAGGTCACCCCAATGTCCCCAAGGCCACCCCAATGTCCCCAAGGTCCCCTCAAGGGTCTCAACTTGTCCCCAAGACCCCCCTGAGGGGACCCCAATGTCCCCAAGGCCACCCCAATGTCCCCAAAGTCCCCTCAATGTCCCCAAAACCTCCCTGAGTTGACCCCCACTGTCCCCCAGACCCCCCTCAATGGCACCCCAATGTCCCCAGGGCCACCCCGATGTCCCCAGGGCCACCCCGATGTCCCCAAGGTCCCCTCAAGGGGACCCCGATGTCCCCAAGGCCACCCCAATGTCCCCAAGGTCCCCTCAAGGGGACCCCGATGTCCCCAAGGTCCCCCTAATGTCCCCAAGGCCCCCCCGCTGTCCCCCGGCTCCCCTCACGATTCCCGCCCTGTCCCCTCAGGCCTCCCCTCACGGCGCCGCCATTTTGTCCGGCCCCTTCCCTCTGCCCCCTTCCCCCCGCCTCCCCCTCGCCCGCCGCGGCCCCGCCGCGCCCCCGGCCGGCCCTCACCGGCCGCTGTCGCCTCGCTGTCCCCGGTTTGTCCCCGGTTTGTCCCCGGTTTGTCCCCTCGGTGTCGCCGCCGCTCCCTCGGGCCGCGCCCGCCGCCGCTCCAGGCGGGGCCGTCGCCATGGCGACCGCGCCGCTTCCGGTCACGCCGGAAGTGAGGGAGAGGAAACCCGGAAGTGGAGAGACGCGCTCAAGATGGCGGCGGGGCGGGGCGCGGCGCCCCCTGGCGGGCGGGAGGGGATGACAAGGAAGGAAATTTGGGGATTTTTGGGGAAATTTGGGGATTTTTGGGGGGTTGGGATCCCAAACCCGATTCCAAACCCTTTAACCTCCCAAAATCCCTGAATTCGCCCAAATCCCAAACCCCCAGAATCCCAAATCCCTGAACTCCAAACCCCAAATCCCTGAATTCCCCCAAATCCCCATTCTCAAACCCCAAACCCCAAATCCCAAACTCCAAATCCCAAATCCCTGAACTCCAAACCCCAAATCCCTGAACTCCCCAAATCCCAACCCCCAGATTCTTGAACTCCCCAAAACCCCAAACCCCAAATATCTGTGTTCCCCCAAATCCCAAACCTCAAATCCCTGAATTCCCCCAAATCCCAAATCCCAAACTCCAAATCCCAAATCCCTGAAATCCCAAATTCCGTCCCTGAAATCCCAAAACCCCAAACCCCAAATCCCAAAAACCCCAAAAACCCCAAACCCCAAATCCCTGAAATCCCAAATCCCTGAACCCCAATTGATGGACTGGGACAAACTGGGACAAACTGGGATGGACTGGGAACAAAGTGGGAGGGACTGGGACCAAACTGGGATGGACTGGGACAGACTGGGAGGGACTGGGATGGACTGGGATCAAACTGGGATGGACTGGGAGCAAACTGGGATGGACTGGGATCAAACTGGGATGGACTGGGAGCAAACTGGGAGGGACTGGGATCAAACTGGGATGGACTGGGACAAACTGGGAGGGACTGGGAACAAAGTGGGAGGGACTGGGATCAAACTGGGATGGACTGGGAGCAAACTGGGATGGACTGGGACAAACTGGGATGGACTGGGACAAACTGGGAGGGACTGGGACCAAACTGGGAGGGACTGGGACCAAACTGGGAGGGACTGGGATCAAACTGGGACAAACCGGTTCCAAACTGGTGCAAACTGGTCGCGTTTATTGGAAGGGGAGGGGACACAAAACTGGGCGTGGCCACGCGAATGACGTCACCACTCCCATATATGGTCATGGGAAACCCAATGACGTCACCACTCCCATATATGGACTTGGGGAACCCGATGACGTCACCACTCCCATATATGGACTTGGGGAACCCAATGACGTCACCACTCCCATATATGGACTTGGGGAACCCGATGACGTCACCCCTCCCCAATGGCCACAAACGCCCCCAAATTTGGGGCGGTTTTTTTTTGGGGGGAACCCCAAATTTTGGGGGTGCTTGGACACGATTTTAGGGGGGACCCCCCAAAAATTTGGGGTGCCCCCATGACGTCATCAGCCCGAAATTTGGGGGGGTTCAGACGGATTTTGGGGGTGACACCCCCAAATTTTGACTTTTTTGGACGGTGACACCCTAAAATTTTGTCCTCAAGGTTGGGGGTGACCCCGAAAATTTGGGGGGGGTGCCCCTATGACGTCATCACCCCCAAATTTTGGGGGGGTTGAACTCAATTTTTGGGGTGTCACCCTCCAAAACTGTCACAATTTGGGGGTTTTTACCCTCAAGATTTACTCCAAACCCCACAAATCTGCCCCACACCCCCCAAAATTTGGGGGGTGATGACGTCATAGGGGCACCCCAAAAATTTGGGAGTCACCTGAAACCCGAAGGGCAAAATTTTGGGGTGTCACAGCCCGAAAAGATCGAAATTTTGGGCGGTTTTCTCTCAAAATTGAGCCTAAACCCCCCAAAATTTCATCAAAACCCCTCAAATTTTTGGGGTGATGACGTCATAGGAACACCCCTAAATTTTTGGGGTCACCTGAAACCCGAAGGGCAAAATTTTGGGGTGCTAACCCCCAAAAATATCAAAATTGGAGGGTGTGACACCCCAAAAATTACCCCAAAAACCCCCAAAATGGCTTCAAGACACCCCACAATTTTGGGGTGATGACGTCATAGAGACACCCCAAAATGTGGGGGGAGTTGAACTCAATTTTTGGGGTGTCACTGTCCAAAAATATCAAAATTTGGGGGGTTTTCTCTCAAAATTGACTCTAAATTCCTCAAAATTTCACCAAAACCCCCCAAATTTTGGGGCTGATGACGTCATAGGGGCACCCCCAAATTTTTGGGGTCACCTGAAACCCTTAAGGACAAAATTTTGGGGCCTCACCGTCCGAAAATGCCAAAATTTGGGGGTTTTTTTTCCCTCAAAATCTACTCTAAACCCCCCAAACTTGCTTGAAAATCCCCGAATTTAGGGGGTGATGACGTCATAGGGGTACCCCAAAATTTGGGGGGGAGTTGACCTCAATTTTTGGGGTGTCACTGTCCAAAAATATCAAAATTTGGGGGGTTTTCTCTCAAAATTCACTCTAAACCCCCCAAAACTACTCCAAAACCCCCAATTTTGGGGGGTGATGACGTCATAGGAACACCCCTTAATTTTTGGGGCCACCTGAAACCCTTAAGGGCAAAATTTTGGGGTCTCAGTGTCCAAAAACATCAAAATTTTGGGCTTTTTTCCCTCAAAATCGAGCCTAAATTCCTCAAAATTTCCCCAAAACCCCCAAAATTCGGGGGTGATGACGTCATAGGGGCACCCCAAAAACTTGTGAGTCATGTGAAACCCTAAGGACAAAATTTCGGGGTCTCACCGTCCAAAAATATCAAAATTTTGGGTTTTTTTTCCCTGAAAATTCACTCTAAACCCCCGAAAATTTCACCAAAACCCCCCAAATTTTGGGGGTGATGACGTCACAGCGCCCCCCAAACTCCGGGGCGCCCCCCGTGACGTCATCACCCGCGGATGGCGATGTCCCCGGGGTGGCTCAGCCAGACGTCGAAGACGCTTTTGTTGGGCGGGGGGACAATGGGGGTCGGACCCCCCCCCAAACCCCCCAAACCCCCCAAATCCCCCCTGGGGACCCCCAAAAAATTTTGGGGGGGCCGCGGCCGAGCGGGGGGCGCCCCCCAGGGCGGCGTTGGGCGCCACCCCCGCGCTGTAGGACGTGGGCAGCTGCCCCCACAGCTGGGCGCCGTTTTGGGGCGGAACCCCCCAAATTTTGGGGTCCCCCTCGGGGGGGCTCTCCCGGAGCAGGGCGTCGATGGAGAAGCTGGAATTTGGGGGGGGCGGTGGGGGAGGGGTGGGGGGGGGGGTAGGGGCACCCCGCGATGACGAAGGGCGCCAGGTCGGGGAGCAGCGGGGCGGCCGCGCCGTGGCCGCGCGCCACCGCCGTGTTCTGCAGCCGCAGCGCCGCCGGCGGGATGCGCGACACGTCCACCGTCCAGAAATTGCCCTTGGAGTGCGGCTTGGAGGGGTCCTTCAGCACCTGGGCGGGGGGGGAATGGGGGGGAACCCGGAAATTTGGGGTGAGAAAAGGTAAAAACCCCAAAAAACCCATTAAATATCATTAAAAACAAAAAAAACAAACAAACAAAACAAAAAAAAAAAAAACAACAAAAAACCCCATAAGGAACCTCAAAAAACCCCAGAAGAAACCCTAAAAAATCCTGGGAGAAACC
>NW_026990107.1:0-33270 GCF_036417665.1 Passer domesticus | reverse complement strand
TGGGGACTTTGGAGATTTGGGGACATTTGGGGGATTTTGGGGATTTGGGAGATTTGGGGACATTTGGGGGATTTTGATGGTTTTGGGATTTTGGGGGATTTGGGGACATTTGGGACATTTTGGGACTTTAGGGACATTTGGGGGATTTTGGAGATTTTGGGATTTTGGGGACATTTTGGGACATTTGGGGACATTCAGGACTTTGGGGACATTTGGGGACTTTTGAGGCTTGGGGACATCGAGGGGATTTGGGGACATTTGGGGATATTTTGGGGTTGGGGACATTTGGGGAACTTTGGGGACATTTGGGGGATTTTGGAGACCTTTGGGGATTTGGGGACTTTTGGGGACATTTTGTGACTTTGGGGATTTGGGGACATTTGGGGACATTCAGGACTTTGGGGACATTCTGGGATTTTGGGGAATTCCGACAATTTCAGGGATTTGGGGACATTTGGGGACAGTTTGGGACATTTGGGGACTTTAGGGGGTTGGGGACATTTGGGGACATTTGGGGATTTGGGGACATTTGGGGACATTTGGAACACTTTGGAGACCTTTGGGACTTCGGGATTTGGGGACCTTTGGGGGATTTGGGGACATTTGGGGACATTTGGGGACATTGGGAGCATTTGGGGGATTCTGGCGGATTTGGGGACGTTTTGGGGAGGTTCGGTGTCCCTTGTGGTCCCTCTGATGTCCCCAATGTCCCTGTGCTGTCCCCAACGTCTCTGTGGTGTCCTGTGGTGACTCAAACGTGTCCCCAAGGTGTCCCCAATGACCCAAACGTGTCCCCAGATGTCCCCAAATGTCCCCAGATGTCCCCAAATGTCCCCCCAGGAGCGGAACCCCGAGAACGCCATCGAGGCGCTCAAGGAGTGTCCCTGTGTGTCCCTGTGTGTCCCCAATGTCCCTGTGTGTCCCTGTGTGCCCCAAACGTGTCCCCAATGACTCAGCAATGTCCCCAAGGTGTCCCAAATGTCCCCAAATGTCCCCACTGATGTCCCCGCAGGAGCGGAACGCTGAGAACGCCATCGAGGCGCTGAAGGAGTGTCCCCAATGTGTGTCCCCTGTTCTGTCCCCTGTGTGTCCCCAATGACCCCAATGACCCCACAATGACTCAGTGATGTCCCCAAATGTCCCCAAATGTCCCCAAATGTCCCCCAATGTCCCCCCAGGAGCGGAACGCCGAGAACGCCATCGAGGCGCTCAAGGAGTGTCCCTGTGTGTCCCTGTGTGTCCCTGTGTGTCCCCAATGACTCAGTGATGTCCCCAAGGTGTCCCCAATGACCCCACAATGACTCAGTGATGTCCCAAATGTCCCCAAATGTCCCCAGATGTCCCCAAATGTCCCCAGATGTCCCCAAATGTCCCCAGATGTCCCCAAATGTCCCCACTGTCCCCAGGAGCGGAACGCCGAGAACGCCATCGAGGCGCTCAAGGAGTGTCCCTGTGTGTCCCTGTGTGCCCCAAACGTGTCCCCAATGACTCAGCAATGTCCCCAAGGTGTCCCAAATGTCCCCGATGTCCCCAAATGTCCCCAAATGTCCCCAAATGTCCCCACTGATGTCCCCAGGAGCGGAACGCCGAGAACGCCATCGAGGCGCTGAAGGAGTGTCCTCAATGTGTGTCCTACAATGTCCCCTGTGCTGTCCCCAACGTGTCCCCAAGGATCCAGCGATGTCCCCAATGACCCCACAATGACTCAGTGATGTCCCCAAATGTCCCCAGATGTCCCCAAATGTCCCCACTGATGTCCCCCCAGGAGCGGAACGCTGAGAACGCCATCGAGGCGCTGAAGGAGTGTCCCCAATGTGTGTCCCCTGTGTGCTGTCCCCAACGTGTCCCCAATGACCCCAATGACCTCACAATGACTCAGTGATGTCCCCAAATGTCCCCAAATGTCCCCAAATGTCCCCACTGATGTCCCCAGGAGCGGAACGCCGAGAACGCCATCGAGGCGCTGAAGGAGTGTCCCTGTGTGTCCCTGTGTGTCCCCAATGACTCAGTGATGTCCCCCAAGGTGTCCCCAATGACCCCACAATGACTCAGTGATGTCCCAAATGTCCCCAAATGTCCCCAATGTCCCCAAATGTCCCCGCAGGAGCGGAACGCCGAGAACGCCATCGAGGCGCTGAAGGAGTACGAGCCCGAGATGGGCAAAGTTTACCGGAGCGACCGCAAGGCCGTGCAGAGGATCAAGGCCAGGGACCTCGTGCCGGGGGACATCGCCGAGGTGGCAGGTGACACCGGGGACACCGGGGACACCGGGGACACCGGGGACAGCCAGGGGTCACAGGGACATTGGGGACACTGGGGACACTGGGGACACTGGGGACACTGGGGACACTGGGGACACCGGGGACAGCCAGGGGTCACAGGGACATTGGGGACACTGGGGACACTGGGGACACTGGGGACACTGGGGACACTGGGGACAGCCAGGGGTCACAGGGGTCACAGGGACATTGGGGACATTGGGGACACGGCCAGGCCGTGCAGAGGATCAAGGCCAGGGACCTCGTCCTGGGGGACATCGCCGAGGTGGCAGGTGACAACGGGGACACTGGGGACACCGGGGACACTGGGGACAGCCAGGGGTCACAGGGGTTAAAGGGACACTGGGGACACTGGGGACACTGGGGGGGTCACAGGGTCACAGGGGTCACAGGGGTCACAGGGACATTGGGGACACTGGGGACACTGGGGACATCCAGGGGTTAAAGGGACATTGGGGACACCGGGGGGGACAAGGACCTCCCAGTCCCCCCCAGTCCATCCCAGTCCCCCCCAGTCCCTCCCAGTCTGTCCCAGTCCCTCCCAGTCCCTCCCAGTCCCTCCCAGTCCCCCCCAGTCCATCCCAGTCCCTCCCAGTCCCCCCCAGTCCCTCCCAGTCTGTCCCAGTCCCTCCCAGTCCCTCCCAGTCCCTCCCAGTCCCTCCCAGTTTGTCCCAGTTCCCCCCAGTCCCTCCCAGTCCCTCCCAGTCCCTCCCAGTCCCTCCCAGTTTGTCCCAGTTCCCCCCAGTCCCTCCCAGTCCCTCCCAGTTTGTCCCAGTTTGTCCCAGTCCCTCCCAGTCCCTCCCAGTCCCTCCCAGTTTGTTCCAGTTTGTCCCAGTCCCTCCCAGTCCCCCCCAGTCTGTCCCAGTCCATCCCAGTCCCTCCCAGTCCCTCCCAGTTTGTTCCAGTTTGTCCCAGTCCCTCCCAGTCCCTCCCAGTCCCTCCCAGTCCCTCCCAGTCTGTCCCAGTCCCTCCCAGTCTGTCCCAGTCCCTCCCAGTCCATCCCAGTCCCTCCAGTCCCCCCCAGTCCCCCCCAGTCCCTCCCAGTCTGTCCCAGTCCCTCCCAGTCTGTCCCAGTCCCTCCCAGTCCATCCCAGTCCCTCCCAGTCCCCCCCAGTCCCCCCCAGTCCCTCCCAGTCCCTCCCAGTCCCTCCCATTCCCCCCCAGTCTGTCCCAGTCCGTCCCAGTCCGTCCCAGTTTATCCCAGTCCGTCCCAGTAAGCCGCGCTCTGTTCCCAGTTGGGGACAAGGTCCCGGCCGACATCCGGATCATCTCCATCAAATCCACCACGCTGCGGGTGGACCAGTCCATCCTTACTGGTTCGTACTGGTTTATACTGGTTTGTGCTGGTTTGGGGCTGGGAGGGGACTGGGAGGGGACTGGGAGGGACTGGGACAAACTGGGAGGGACTGGGAGGGACTGGGAGGGGATTAAAGGGTTAAAAATGGGAGGAAATTGAGGTTAAAGTGGGTTTTTTATACTGGTTTGTACTGGTTTGTACTGGTTTATACTGGTCCAAACAAGTTCAAACTGGTTTATACTGGTTTGTACTTGTTTAAATCAGTTTATACTGGTTTACACTGGTCCATACTGGGATCTCAGTGAAGTTGGGAGTAGGATTGGAGGGGATTGCTGTGTCCCGGACTGGTTTATACTGGTCCATACTGGTTTATACTGGTTTAAACCAGTTTCTAACTGGTTTATATTGGTTCGTACTGGTCCAAACCAGTTCAAACTGGTTTAAACTGGTTTGTACTGGTCCATACTGGGATCTCACTGGGGGTTGGGACTGGGATTGGGGGGATCAATGTATCCCAGACTGGTTTATACCGGTCCACACTGGTTTATACTGGTCTATACTGGTCTATACTGGTTCGTACTGGTTTAAACTGGTTTATACTGGTTTAAATTGGATTAAACTGGTTCAAACTGGTCCAAACTGGTTTGTACTGGTCCATACTGGGATCTCACTGGGGGTTGGGACTGGGATTGGGGGGATCAATGTATCCCAGACTGGTTTATACCGGTCCACACTGGTTTATACTGGTCTATACTGGTTCGTACTGGTTTAAACTGGTTTAAATGGGTTTATACTGGTTTATACTGGTCCATACTGGGATCTCAGTGGGGTTGGGAGCAGGATTAGGGGCGATCGTTGTGTCCCAGACTGGTTTTTACTGGTTTGTACTGGTTTATACTGGTCCATACTGGTTTAAACTGATTTATTCTGGTTTAAATCAGTTTAAACTGGTTTATACTGGTTTAAATCGGTTTAAACCGGTTCAAACTGGTTTATACTGGGATCTCAGTGGGGTTGGGAGCAGGATTAGGGGCGATCGTTGTGTCCCAGACTGGTTTGTACTGGTTTGTACTGGTTTGTACTGGTTTGTACTGGTTTGTACTGGTTTGTACTGGTCCATACTGGTTTGTACTGGTTTGTACTGGTTTGTACTGGTCCAAACCGGTCCATACTGGTCCATACTGGTCTAAACTGGTTTGTACTGGTGCAGGCGAGTCGGTGTCGGTGATCAAGCACACGGAGCCGGTGCCCGACCCCCGCGCCGTCAACCAGGACAAGAAGAACATGCTGTTCTCGGTGAGTGACGTCATCGATGACGTCATCGATGACGTCATCGGCCCCGCCCGCCGGTTTTGGGGCCGGAACAGCCGAATTTGGGGCTAAAAAAACCCCCAATTTTGGGGTAAAATATCTCATTTTGGGGTCTAAACCCCCTCAAGTTTTGGGTCAAAAATATCTCATTTTTGGCTCTAAAAAAACCCCAAATTTTGGTGTAAAATGTCTGGGTTTTGGGTCCAAAAAAAGTCAGTTTTTGGAGTCAATCCCCCATTTTTGGGCCCCAAAAAACCCCCAAATTTTGGTGTCAAATTCCTCAATTTTGTGTCTAAAAAACTCCTAATTTTGGTCTGAAAAACCTCAATTTTTGGGATTAAATTACTCATTTTTGTGTCTAAAACCCCAAAATTTTAGGGTAAAAAAATCTCGTATTTGAGTCCAAAAAACCCCAAATTTAGGGTCAAAAATCTCAATTTTGAGTCCAATAAGCCCCAAATTTTAGGGTAAAATCCCTGAATTTTGGCTCTAAAAATCCCTCAATTTTGGGTCAAAAATCTCAATTCTGAGTCCAAAAAAACCCAAATTTTAGTGTTAAAAATCTCAATTTCGAGTCCAAAAAAACCCAAATTTTAGGGTCAAAAAATCTCAATTTTGAGTCAAAAACCCCCGAATTTTGGGTCAAAAATCTCATTTTTGCCTCTAAAAAACCCCAAATTTTGGGTCAAAAATCTCAATTTTGAGTCTAAAAACCCCAAATTTTAGGGTCAAAGATCTCATCTTTGCCTCCAAAAAAACCCCAAATTTTAGGGTCAAAAATCTCATTTTTGGGTCTAAAAAACCCCAAATTTTAGGGTCAAAAATTTGAATTTTGGCTCTCAAAATCCCTCAATTTTGGGTCAAAAATCTCATTTTTAAGTCCAAAAAACCCCAAATTTTAGTGTTAAAAATCTCATTTTTGAGTGAAAAAAGCACCAAATTTTAGGATCAAAAAATCTCATTTCTGGGTCTAAAAAAACCCAAATTTTGGGGTCAAAACCCCCATCCAATTTTAGGGTCAAAAATCTCATTTTTGGGTCTAAAAACCCCCAAATCCTGTTCCCCTGCAGGGCACCAACATCGGGGCGGGCGCGGGCGTGGGCATCGTGGTGGCCACGGGCGTCAACACCGAGATCGGCAACAGCCCTTCCCTTTTGGGCCCAAAAAGGCAAATTTTGGGTCCAAATCCCCCATTTTTGGGTCTAAAACCCCTCAAATTTTAGTGTTTAAATATCTCATTTTTGGGTCAAAACCCCCCCAAATTTTGGGATCAAATCTCTCATCTTTGGGTCTAAAAGCCCCTAAATTTTGGTCTGAAAAACCTCAATTTTTGGGATTAAATTACTGATTTTTGCCTCTAAAACCTCGGAATTTTAGGGTCAAAAATCTCATTTTTTGATCTAAAAATAGCCAAATTTATGGTCAAAAATCTCATTTTTGACTCCAAAAACCCCCAAATTTTAGGGTCAAAAATCTCAATTTTGACTCCAAAAAACCCCAAATTTTAGCGTTAAAAATCTCATTTATGTGTCCGAAAAATCCCAAATTTTAGGGTCAAAAATCTCATATTTGAGTCCAAAAATAGCCAAATTTTAAGGTCAAAAATCTCAATTTTGACTCCAAAAAACCCAAATTTTAGCGTCAAAAATCTCAATTTTGTGTCCAAAAAAAGCCAAATTTTAGGGTCAAAAATCTCATTTTTGGGTCTAAAAACCCCCAAATCCTGTTCCCCTGCAGGGCACCAACATCGGGGCGGGCAAGGCCGTGGGCATCGTGGTGGCCACGGGCGTCAACACCGAGATCGGCAACAGCCCTTCCCTTTTGGGCCCAAAAAGGCAAATTTTGGGTCCAAATCCCCCATTTTTGGGTCTAAAACCCCTCAAATTTTAGTGTTTAAATATCTCATTTTTGGGTCAAAACCCCCCCAAATTTTGGGATCAAATCTCTCATCTTTGGGTCTAAAAGCCCCTAAATTTTGGTCTGAAAAACCTCAATTTTTGGGATTAAATTACTGATTTTTGCCTCTAAAACCTCGGAATTTTAGGGTCAAAAATCTCATTTTTTGATCTAAAAATAGCCAAATTTATGGTCAAAAATCTCATTTTTGACTCCAAAAACCCCCAAATTTTAGGGTCAAAAATCTCAATTTTGACTCCAAAAAACCCCAAATTTTAGCGTTAAAAATCTCATTTATGTGTCCGAAAAATCCCAAATTTTAGGGTCAAAAATCTCATATTTGAGTCCAAAAATAGCCAAATTTTAAGGTCAAAAATCTCAATTTTGACTCCAAAAAACCCAAATTTTAGCGTCAAAAATCTCAATTTTGTGTCCAAAAAAAGCCAAATTTTAGGGTCAAAAATCTCATTTTTGGGTCTAAAAACCCCCAAATCCTGTTCCCCTGCAGGGCACCAACATCGGGGCGGGCAAGGCCGTGGGCATCGTGGTGGCCACGGGCGTCAACACCGAGATCGGCAAGATCCGCGACGAGATGGCGGCCACGGAGCAGGACAAGACGCCGCTGCAGCAGAAGCTGGACGAGTTCGGCGAGCAGCTCTCCAAGGTGATCTCGCTCATCTGCGTCGCCGTCTGGGCCATCAACATCGGCCACTTCAACGACCCCGTGCACGGCGGCTCCTGGATCCGCGGCGCCATCTACTACTTCAAGATCGCCGTCGCCCTGGCCGTGGCCGCCATCCCCGAAGGTGCGGGGAAGGGGGTTTGGGGTGGGGTTTGGGGTTTTGGAGAAGGTTTGTGGTCATTTATGGGGTTTTTGAGAAGGTTTGTGGTCATTTATGGGGTTTTGGAGACCATTTGTGGTCGTTTATGGGGTTCTGGAGAAGGTTTGGGGTGGGTTTGGGGTGGGTTTTGGGGTTTTTGAGAAGGTTCGTGGTGATTTATGGACCATTCGTGGTCATTTTTGGGGTTTTGGAGAAGGTTTAGGGGGATTTGTGGACCATTCATGGTGATTTATGGGGTTTTGGAGAAGGTTTAGGGTCATTTATGGGGTTCTGAAGAGCATTTATGGTCATTTCTGGGGTTTGGAGAAGGTTTGTGGTGATTTGTGGACAATTCCTGGTCATTTTGGGGGTTTTTGAGAAGGTTTGTGGACCATTCGTGGCGATTTGTGGGGTTTGGAGAGGGTTTGGGGTGGGTTTGTGGGGTTTTGGAGAAGGTTTGTGGTCATTTATGGGGTTTTGGAGACCATTTGTGGTCGTTTATGGGGTTTTGGAGAAGGTTTGGGGTCATTTTTGGACCATTCGTGGTGATTTGTGGGGGTTTGGAGAAGGTTTGGGGTGATTTATGGGGTTCTGAAGAGCATTTATGGTCATTTCTGGGGTTTGGGGAGGGTTTAGGGTGATTTATGGACCATTCATGGTCATTTTTGGAGTTTTGGAGAAGGTTTTTGATCATTTTTGGACCATTCATGGTCGTTTGTGGGGTCTTGGAGGAGGTTCGTGGTGATTTATGAATCATTTGTGGTGATTTATGGGGTTTTGGAGAAGGTTTGGGGTGGGTTTTGGGGTTTTGGACAAGGTTTGGGGTCATTTTTGGACCATTCAGGGTCATTTTTGGAGTTTTTGAGAGCATTTGTGGTGATTTGTGGGGTTTTGGAGAAGGTTCGTGGTCATTTATGGACCATCCATGGTCAATTTTGGACCATTTATGGTCATTTATGGACCATCCATGGTCATTTTTGGACCATCCATGGTCTTTTTTGGACCATTTATAGTCATTTTTGGACCATCCATGGTCATTTTTGGACCATTTATGGTCATTTTTGGACCATCCATGGTCATTTATGGACCATTCAGGGTCATTTTTGGAGTTTTTGAGACCATTTGTGGTGATTTGTGGGGTTTTGGAGAAGGTTCGTGGTCATTTATGGACCATCCATGGTCAATTTTGGACCATCCATGGTCATTTATGGACCATCCATGGTCATTTATGGACCATTCAGGGTCATTTTTGGAGTTTTTGAGAGCATTTGTGGTGATTTATGGGCTTTTGGAGAAGGTTCGTGGTCATTTATGGACCATCCATGGTCAATTTTGGACCATCCATGGTCATTTTTTGACCATTTATGGTCTTTTTTGGACCATTTATAGTCATTTTTGGACCATTCAGGGTCATTTTTGGAGTTTTTGAGAGCATTTGTGGTGATTTGTGGGATTTTGGAGAAGGTTCATGGTCATTTATAGACCATCCATGGTCAATTTTGGACCATCCATGGTCATTTTTGGACCATCCATGGTCATTTTTGGACCATTCAGGGTCATTTTTGGAGTTTTTGAGAGCATTTGTGGTGATTTATGGGCTTTTGGAGAAGGTTCGTGGTCATTTATGGACCATCCATGGTCAATTTTGGACCATCCATGGTCATTTTTGGACCATTTATGGTCATTTATGGACCATCCATGGTCATTTTTGGACCATTTATGGTCATTTTTGGAGTTTTTGAGAGCATTTGTGGTGATTTATGGGCTTTTGGAGAAGGTTCGTGGTCATTTATGGACCATCCATGGTCAATTTTGGACCATCCATGGTCATTTTTGGACCACTTATGGTCATTTTTGGGGTCTCCAGCTGACCACCACGGGTCTCTGACCACCCCTGGTGACCATGGTGACCGCGGTGTCCCCGCTGTCCCCAGGGCTCCCGGCCGTCATCACCACGTGCCTGGCGCTGGGCACGCGCCGCATGGCCAAGAAGAACGCCATCGTGCGCAGCCTGCCCTCGGTGGAGACGCTCGGCTGCACCTCGGTCATCTGCTCCGACAAGACCGGCACGCTCACCACCAACCAGATGTCCGTCTGCAAGGTGGGGCCCCGGGACACCCCAAAACCCCAAAATGTCTCCTGGAGAACCTAAAATTTCCGTGGGAACCTCAAAATTTCCATAAAAACATCAAATTTCTCCTGGAGAACCCAGAATTTCCATGGAGACCTCAAAATTTCTCCTGGAGAACCTCAAAATTTCCATTAAAACCTCAAAGTTTCTTCTGGAGAACCCAAAATTTCCATGATGAACCCAAAATTTCTTCTGGAGAACCTCAAGATTTCCATGGAAACGTCAAAATTTCCATAAAAATATCAAAGTTTCTTCTGGAGAACCTCAGAAATTCCATTTAAACCTCAAAATTTCCATAAAAATCTCGAAATTTCTTCTGGAGAACCTCAAACTTTCCATGGAAACCTCAAAGTTTTTATTAAAACCTCAAAGTTTCTTCTGGAGAACCCAAAATTTCTTCTGGGGAACCCAAAAATTCCATGGAGAACCAAAAATTTCCATGGAAACCTCAAAGTTTTCGTTAAAACCTCAAAATTTCTTCTGGAGAACTTCCAAATTCCATGGAGAACCTAAAATTCCTCCTGGAGAACCCAAAAATTTCTCCAGGAGAACCCAAAATTCCACCAGGAGAACCCAAATTTCCTCTCAGGAACCCCAAAAGTTCTCCTGAGGAACCCAAAATTCCACCCGGGAACCCCAAAATTCCACCAGGAGAACCCAAAATTCCACCTGGGAACGCCAAAATTTCCATGGAAACCCCAAAATTCCTCCTGAAGACCCAAAAAATTCTCTCGAGGAACCCAAAATTCCACCCGGGAACCCCAAAATTCCTCCAGGAGAACCCAAAATTCCTCCAAGAACCTCAAAATTCCACCAGGAGAACCCAAATTTCCTCTCAGGAACCACAAAAATTCTCCAGAAGATCCCAAAATTCCACCCGGGAACCCCAAAATTCCACCGGGAGAACCCGAAATTCCTCCGGGACCCCCCGAGGAGCCCCGGGGTCCCCGGGTGTCCCCAAAACGTCCCCGTTTGTCCCCAGATGTTCATCATGGACAAGGTGGAGGGCGACGTCTGCTCCCTGAACGAGTTCTCCATCACCGGCTCCACCTACGCGCCCGAGGGAGAAGTGTGAGTCCGGCGTGTCCCCAAATGTCACCTCGGGGTCCCCAAATGTCACCTCGGGGTCCCCAAAGCCACCCCAGGAGCTCCAGACCTCCAAAACCTCCTCAGGTGTTCTCAAAACCATCTCAGATGTTCTCAAAACCTCCTCAAAGGTCCTCAAAACCTCCTCAGAGGTCCTCAAATGCCACCTCGAGGTCCCCAAATGTCACCTCGGGGTCCTCAAAGCCTCCCCAGGAGCTCCAGACCTCCAAAACCTCCTCAGATGTTCTCAAATCCCACCTCAGGGTCCCCAGATGTCACCCCAGGGTCCCCAAATGTCACCCGAAGGTCCCCAAATCCCACCTGAAGGTCCCCAAATGTCACCGTGGGGTCTCCAGATGTCCCCAATGATGTCCCAAATGTCCACCTTGACCCCGATGTCCTTCTTGACCTTGACGTCCCTCAAGGTTCTCCTGGTCCTCAACATCCACCTTGACCCCGATGTCCCCAAGGTCCCCAAGGTCCCCAATGTCCCCAATGACCTCGATGACCCCAGATGTCCCCAATGTCCCCATGTCCACCTTGACCCCGATGTCCTCCTTGACCTTGCTGTCCCTCAAGGTTCCTCAAGGTTCCTCAATGTCCACCTTAACCCCGATGTCCCCAGTGTCCCCAAGGTCCCAATGACCTTGGTGACCCCAAATGTCCCCATGTCCCCCTTGACCCTGATGTCCTCCTTGACCTTGATGTCCCTCAAGGTTCCTCAATGTCCACCTTGACCCCGATGTCCCCAATGTCCCCCATGACCTTGGTGACCCCAAATGTCCCCAATGTCCCCCTTGACCCCGATGTCCTCCTTGACCTTGATGTCCCTCAAGGTTCCTCAAGGTTCCTCAAGGTTCCTCAAGGTTCCCCAGGCCCTGCTGCCCCCAATGTCCCCGGTGTCCCCTGACCCCTGCTGACCCCCGATGTCCCCCATGACCTTGGTGACCCCTGGTGACCCTGATGTCCCCCATGTCCCTGGTGTCCCCTGACCCCTGCTGACCCCTGCTGTCCCCCATGACCTTGGTGACCCTGCTGTCCCCAATGTCCCCTGGTGTCCCCATGTCCACCTTGACCCCGATGTCCTCCTTGACCTTGATGTCCCTCAAGGTTCCTCAAGGTTCCTCAATGTCCACCTTGACCCCAATGTCCCCAATGTCCCCAATGTCCCCAATGACCTTGGTGACCCCAAATGTCCCCATGTCCCCCTTGACCCCGATGATCTCCTTGACCTTGATGTCCCTCAAGGTTCCTCAAGGTTCCTCAAGGTTCCCCAGGCCCTGCTGCCCCCAATGTCCCCGGTGTCCCCTGACCCCTGCTGACCCCCGATGTCCCCCATGACCTTGGTGACCCCTGATGTCCCCAATGTCCCCTGTGATGTCCCCAGGCTGAAGCAGGACCGGCCGGTGAAGGCGGGCCAGTTCGATGGCCTGGTGGAGCTGGCCAGGCCCCAATGTCCCCAGTGTCCCCAATGTCCCTGGTGTCCCCTGACCCCTGCTGACCCCCGATGTCCCCCATGACCTTGGTGACCCCTGATGTCCCCAATGTCCCCTGTGATGTCCCCTGTGATGTCCCCAGGCTGAAGCAGGACCGGCCGGTGAAGGCGGGACAGTTCGATGGCCTGGTGGAGCTGGCCACCATCTGCGCCCTCTGCAACGACTCCTCGCTGGACTACAACGAGGTGACAGCGCTGTCCCCTGCCCGGCCACCTGTCACCTGTCACCTGTCACCTGGGTCACCTGTCACCTGTGTCACCTGGGCCACCTGGGCCACCTGTCACCTGTCACCTGTCACCTGGGTCACCTGTCACCTGTGTCACCTGGGTCACCTGGGCCACCTGTCACCTGTGTCACCTGTCCCACCTGGGTCATCTGTGTGACCTGGGTCATCTCCTGGTGTCCCCAACCCTGGTGACACCCATGGAACCCACCTGTGTCACCTGTGTCACCTGTGTCACCTGGGCCACCTGTCACCTGGGTCACCTGTCACCTGTGTCACCTGTGTCACCTGTGTCACCTGTCACCTGTCACCCGTGTCACCTGGGTCACCTGTGTCACGTGTCACCTGTCACCTGGGTCACCTGGACCACCTGTCACCTGTGTCACCTGGGCCACCTGTCACCTGTGTCACCTGGGTCACCTGGGCCACCTGTCACCTGTGTCACCTGGGCCACCTGTCACCTGTGTCACCTGTCACCTGGGTCACCTGGGCCACCTGTCACCTGTGTCACCTGTCACCTGTGTCACCTGTGTCACCTGGGTCACCTGGGTCACCTGTCACCTGTGTCACCTGTCACCTGGGTCACCTGGGCCACCTGTCACCTGTGTCACCTGTCACCTGTGTCACCTGTGTCACCTGTGTCACCTGGGTCACCTGTGTCACCTGGGCCACCTGTCACCTGTGTCACCTGGGCCACCTGTCACCTGTGTCACCTGGGTCACCTGGGTCACCTGTCACCTGTGTCACCTGGGCCACCTGTGTCACCTGTGTCACCTGGGCCACCTGTCACCTGTGTCACCTGGGTCACCTGGGTCACCTGTCACCTGTGTCACCTGTCCCACCTGTGTCACCTGTGTCACCTGGGCCACCTGTCACCTGTGTCACCTGGGTCACCTGGGTCACCTGTCACCTGTGTCACCTGTCACCTGTGTCACCCGTGTCACCTGGGTCACCTGGGTCACCTGTCACCTGTGTGACCTGTCACCTGGGTCACCTGTGTCACCTGTGTGACGTGTCACCTGTCACCTGTGTCACCTGGGCCACCTGGGCCACCTGTCACCTGTGTCACCTGTGTCACCTGGGCCACCTGGGCCACCTGTCACCTGGGTCACCTGTCACCTGTGTCACCTGTGTCACCTGTCACCTGTCACCTGTCACCTGTGTGACGTGTCACCTGTGTCATCTGTGTCACCTCTCATCTGTGTGACCTGTCACCTGTGTCACCTGGGCCACCTGTCACCTGTGTCACCTGTGTCACCTGGGCCACCTGGGCCACCTGTCACCTGGGTCACCTGTCACCTGTGTCACCTGTGTCACCTGTCACCTGTCACCTGTCACCTGTGTGACGTGTCACCTGTGTCACCTGTGTCACCTCTCACCTGTGTCACCTGTGTGACCTGTCACCCGTGTCACCTGTGTCACCTGGGTCACCTGTGTCACCTGGGCCACCTGTCACCTGTGTCACCTGGGTCACCTGTGCCACCTGTGTCACCTGGGCCACCTGTCACCTGTGCCACCTGTGTCACCTGGGCCACCTGTCACCTGGGTCACCTGTGTCACCTGGGCCACCTGTCACCTGTGTCACCTGGGTCACCTGTGCCACCTGTCACCTGTCCCATCTGTCCTGCCTGTCCCAACTGGGTCACCTCATGGTGTCCCCAAACTCTGGTGACACCCATGGAACCCACCTGTCCCACCTGTCCCACCTGTGTCACCTGTGTCCCCTCTGGTGTCCCCGTTGTCCCCAGGCCAAGGGTGTCCATGAGAAGGTGGCGAGGCCACCACGACCTCTGTGTCACCTCCTGGTGTCCCCGTTGTCCCCATTGTCACCTGTGTCCCCTGTCCCTGTCCCCAGGCCAAGGGTGTCTACGAGAAGGTGGGCGAGGCCACCGAGACGGCGCTCACCTGCCTGGTGGAGAAGATGAACGTCTTCAACACCGACGTCAGGAGCCTGTCCAAGGTGGAGCGCGCCAACGCCTGCAACGCCGTGAGTGTCACCTGCGCCACCTGGGCCACCATCGGGGTCACCTGCGCCACCTGGGCCACCATCGGGGTCACCTGTCCCACCTGTGTCACCTTCTGGGCCACCTGGAGAACCTCCCGTTGTCACCCTGTCCTTGGTTCCTCTGGTTCTCCCCATGCTTTGGTGTCCTCCAACCCGTCCAAGGTGGATGAGGAGTGTCACCTGTGTCACCTGTGTCACCTGTGTCACCTGTGTCACCTGGGTCACCTGGGTCACTGGTGTCACCTTCTGGGCCACCTGTCACACCTGGAGAACCTCCCGTTGTCACCCTGTCCTTGGTTCCTCTGGTTCTCCCCATGATTTGGTGTCCACCATGAGTCCAGAACCTGTCCAAGGTGGAGCAGGAGTGTCACCTGTGTCACCTGTGTCACCTGTGTCACCTGGGTCACCATCTGTGTCACCTGTCCCACCTGAGCTTTCTGAAACCTGAGTCCCACCACCCCAAACCTGGGTCCCACCACCTGAAACCTTCTCCAAACCTTCTCCAACCTTCTCAAATGTCCTCAAACCTTCTCCAGCCTGGATCCCACCATCCCAAACCTTCTCAAACCTTCTTCAACCTGGGTCCCACCACCTCAAACCTTCTCCAACCTTTTCAAATCTTCTCAAACTTTCTCCAGCCTCGGTCCCACCACCCCAAAACTTCTCCAACCTTCTCCAACCTTCTCCAACCTTCTCCAACCTTCTCCAACCTTGGTCCCACCACCCCAAAACTTCTCAAACCTTCTCCAGCCTGGGTCCCATCACCCCAGACTTTCTCCAAACCTTCTCCAACCTTCTCCGACCTTCTCAAACCTTCTCCAACCCCGGTCCCACCACCCCAAACCTTCTCCAGGCGGGTCCCACACCGGTGTCCCCGGTGTCCCCTGTCCCACCCGGTGTCCCGTGTCCCCGCAGGTGATCAAGCAGCTGATGAAGAAGGAGTTCACGCTGGAGTTCTCCAGGGACAGGAAGTCCATGTCGGTCTTCTGCTCGCCCGCCAAGGCCTCGCGCGCCGCCGTGGGCAACAAGATGTTCGTCAAGGTGGGTCCCCGTGGGGACGTCCCCTGGGCCACCTGGGGTCACCTGGGGCCACCTGGGGTCACCTGGGGTCACCTGGGGTCACCTGAGGTCACCTGGGCCACCTGAGGTCACCTGGGGCCACCTGGGCCACCTGGGGGTGTCATCTGGGTCACACAACCCCATGACCATGTCCCACCACCCCAAACCTTCTCCAGTCTGGGTTCCACCACTCAAAACCTTCTCCAACCTTCTCAAACCCTGGTCCCACCACCCCAAACCATCTCCAACCTTCTCCAACGTGGGTTCCAGCACCCCAAACCTTCCCAAACCTTCTCCAACCTTGGTCCCACCACTCCAAACCTTCCAAAACCTTCTCCAATGTGGGTCCCACCACCCCAAACCTTCTCCAACGTTCTCAAACCTTCTCCAACCTTGTTCCCACCACCCCAAACCTTCTGAAACCTTCTCCAACGTGGGTTCCACCACCCAAAACCTTCTCCATTCTTGATCCCTCCATTCCAAACCTTCTCAAACCTTCTCAAACCCTGGTCCCACCACCCCAAACCTTCTCCAATCTCAGTCCCAGCACCCCAAACCTTGATCCCACCACCCCAAACCATCTCCAACCTGGGTCCCACCACCCCAAACCTTGATCCCACCACCTCAAACCTTCTCCAACCTTCTCAAACCTCCAACCTCAGTCCCACCACCCCAAACCTTCCTAAACCTGGGTCCCAGCACCCCAAACCATCTCTAACCTTGGTCTCACCACCCCAAATCTTCTCCAACCTTCTCAAACCTCCAACCTCAGTCCCACCACCCCAAACCTTCTCCAACCTGGGTCCCAGCACCCCAAACCATCTCAAATCTGGGTCCCACCACCCCAAACCTTCTCCAACCTGGGTCCCACCACCCCAAACCTGGGTCCCACCACACCAAACCATCTCCAACCTGGGTCCCACCACCCCAAACCTTGGTCCCACCACCCCAAACCATCTCCAACCTGGGTCCCACCACCCCTGTCCCCCGCAGGGCGCCCCCGAGGGCGTCATCGACCGCTGTAACTACGTGCGCGTGGGCACCACGCGGGTGCCTCTGACGCCGGCGGTCAAGGAGAAGATCCAGAGCGTCATCAAGGAGTGGGGCACGGGCCGGGACACGCTGCGCTGCCTGGCCCTGGCCACCCGCGACACGCCGCCCAAGAAGGAGGACATGGTCCTCGAGGACTCCTCCAAGTTCGCCGAGTACGAGGTCCGTGTCCCCTGGGTGCTGGGACCTCGGTTTTGGGTGGTGGGAGCTCATTTTTGGGTGGTGGGACCTCGTTTTTGGGTGGTGGGACCTCGGTTTTGGGTGCTGGGAGCTCGGTTTTGGGTGGTGGGAGCTCATTTTGGGTGGTGGGACCTCGTTTTGGGTGGTGGGACCTCGTTTTTGGGTGGTGGGACCTCGTTTTGGGTGGTGGGACCTTGTTTTGGGTGGTGGGAGCTCATTTTGGGGCGTTTGGGGTTCCTTCTCTATCATGACCTCCAAAAATTCATTTTTGGAGGTTCCTGCTCCTCCAAACCCCATTTTTAGTGATTCCTGGTCCATCCCGACCTCCAAACCCCATTTTTGGAGGTTCCTTCTTCTCCAAGACCTCCAAAACTCCATTTTTGAGGTTCCTGGTCCTCCAAACACCATTTCTGATGGTTCTTTCTCCTCCATGACCTCAAAAATTCCATTTTTGGAGGTTCCTGGTCTACCACCACCTCCAAACCCCCTTTTTTTTGAGTTCCTGGTCAACCATGACCCCAAAAATTCAATTTTTGGAGGTTCCCGTTCCACCACAACCTCCAAAACCTCATTTTTTTGGGGTTCCTGCTCCACCACGACCTCAAAAATTCCATTTTTGGAGCTTCCTGCACCACCACGACCTCAAAAATTCCCTTTTTGGAGGTTCCTGGTCCTTGGTGACCTCCAAAACTTCCTTTTTTTGGGTTCCTGGTTTACCACGACCCCAAAAAATCAATTTTTGGAGCTTCCTGCTCCACCACGACCTCCAAAACTTCCATTTTTGGAGCTTCCTGTTCCTTGGGAACCTCCAAAACCTCATTTTTTTTGAGTTCCTGCTCTACCACGCCCTCAAAACTTCCATTTTTGGAGGTTCCTGGTCCTTGGTGACCTCCAAAACTTCCTCTTTTGGGGTTCCTGCTCCACCACGACCTCCAAAACTTCCTTTTTTTGGGTTCCTGGTCCTTGGTGACCTCCAAAACTTCCTTTTTTTGGGTTCCTGGTTTACCACGACCCCAAAAAATCCATTTTTGGAGCTTCCTGCTCTACCACGCCCTCAAAATTTCCATTTTTGGAGGTTCCTGGTCCTTGGTGACTTCCAAAACTTCCTCTTTTGGGGTTCCTGCTCCACCACGACCTCCAAAACTTCCTTTTTTTGGGTTCCTGGTCTACCATGACCCCAAAACTCCCTTTTTGGAGGTTCCTGCTCCACCACGACCTCCAAAACCTCTTTTTTTTTTTGAGTTCCTGCTCCACCACCACCTCCAAACCTCATTTTCGGTTGTCCCACCCCGTTTCTCACGTTCTCCACCGCCCCCAGACCGACCTGACCTTCGTGGGCTGCGTGGGCATGCTGGACCCGCCGCGCAAGGAGGTGATGGGCTCCATCCGCCTGTGCCGCGACGCCGGCATCCGCGTCATCATGATCACGGGCGACAACAAGGGCACGGCCATCGCCATCTGCCGCCGCATCGGCATCTTCGGCGAGGACGAGGAGGTCACCGGCCGCGCCTACACCGGCCGCGAGTTCGACGACCTGCCGCTGTCCGAGCAGCGCGAGGCCTGCCGCCGCGCCTGCTGCTTCGCCCGCGTCGAGCCCACCCACAAGTCCAAGATCGTGGAGTTCCTGCAGTCCTTCGACGAGATCACCGCCATGGTGAGGATCAGGGAGGTGGTGGACGTGGTTATGGGGGTCCACCATGGGTTTGAGGGGTTTGGACGTGGTAATGGAGGTCCACCATGAATTTATGGGGGTTTAAGGGGGTTTGAGTGGTTTTGGACGTGGTTATGGAGGTCCAGCATGGATTTATGGGGGTTTGAGGAGGTTTGAGGGGGTTTGGACGTGGTTATGGAGGTCCAGCGTGGATTTATGGAGGTTTAGGGTTGTAAGGTCTTGGTGGACGTGGTTATGGAGGCCCACCATGGGTTTGAGGGGGTTTGAGGGTGTCTGGACGTGGTTATGGAGGTCCACCATGGATTTATGGAGGTTTGGTAGGGGTTTGAGTGGGTTTGGATGTGGTTATGGAGGTCCAGCATGGATTTATGGAGGTTTAGGGTTGTAAGGTCTTGGTGGACGTGGTTATGGAGGCCCACCATGGGTTTGAGGAGGTTTGAGGGGGTTTGGACGTGGTTATGGAGGTCCAGCATGGATTTATGGAGGTTTAGGGTTGTAAGGTCTTGGTGGACGTGGTTATGGAGGCCCACCATGGATTTATGGGGGTTTGAGGGGGTTTGGACGTGGTTATGGAGGTCCAGCGTGGATTTATGGGGGTTTAGGGTTGTAAGGTCTTGGTGGATGTGGTTATGGGGGTCCACCATGGGTTTGAGGGGGTTTGAGGGGGTTTGGACGTGGTTATAGGGGTCCACCATGGGTTTGAGGGGGTTTAGGGTTGTAAGGTCTTGGTGGACGTGGTTATGGAGGCCCACCATGGGTTTGAGGGGGTTTGAGGGGGTTTGGACGTGGTTATGGAGGTCCAGCATGGATTTATGGGGGTTTGAGGAGGTTTGAGGGGGTTTGGACGTGGTTATGGAGGTCCAGCATGGATTTATGGAGGTTTAGGGTTGTAAGGTCTTGGTGGACGTGGTTATGGAGGCCCACCATGGGTTTGAGGGGGTTTGAGTGGGTCTGGACATGGTTATGGAGGTCCACCATGGGTTTGAGGGGGTTTAGGGTTGTAAGGTCTTGGTGGACGTGGTTATGGAGGCCCACCATGGGTTTGAGTGGATTTGAGTGGGTTTGAGTGGGTTTGGATGTGGTTATGGGGGTCCACCATGGGTTTATGGGGTTTCGGTGGTCAGCTGTCATTGATTGAAGGGGGTTTCACCACCAATTTTTGATGTCGTTATGGAGTCCCACCACCAATTTCTCATAATTTTGGGTGCAACCATGAACATCTGACGTAGTTTTGGAGCCCCACCACCAAGTTTGGACGTAGTTATGGAGTCCCACCACCGATTTCTCATAATTTTGGGTACAACCACGAACATTTGACGTAGTTATGGAGTCCCACCACCAATTTAATGTAATTTAGGCTGCAACCATGAACATCTGACGTAGTTATGGAGCTCCACCACCAATTTCATGTAGTTTTGGGTGCAACCATCAACTCTTGACGTAGTTTTGGAGTCCCACCACAAATTTAATGTAGTTTTGGTTGCAACCATGAACATTTGATGTAGTTTTGGAGTCCCACCACCAATATCACATAATTTTGGGTACAACCATCAACTTTTGACGTAGTTTTGGAGTCCCACCACCCCCCGAACCCCTCTCCACCCCTCCCCACGCCCCTCCTGACCTGCCCCCACCCCCGGCTGTGCCCTCAGACCGGCGACGGCGTCAACGACGCGCCGGCGCTGAAGAAGGCCGAGATCGGCATCGCCATGGGCTCGGGCACGGCCGTGGCCAAGACGGCCTCGGAGATGGTCCTGGCCGACGACAACTTCTCCACCATCGTGGCGGCCGTGGAGGAGGGCAGGGCCATCTACAACAACATGAAGCAGTTCATCCGCTACCTCATCTCCTCCAACGTGGGCGAGGTCGTCTGGTGAGCGCCCGCCCGCTTCCGACCAGTTCTGACCAGTTCCAACCAGTTCCAACCAGTTCCAACCAGTTCCGACCAGTTCCGGCCAGTTCCGACCAGTTGGGAGCCGCGGCTGCCGCCCGGAGTTCCGAGATGTCGGCGGCTCTGGGGGGTTTTGGACCCGGCGTGGGCCCAGTTTGGCCCAGTTTGGACCAGTCCCGTCCCACTCCCATCCCAGTTTGTCCTGGTCCATCCCAGTTTGTCCTGGTCCATCCCAGTTTGTCCCAGTCCATCCCAGTTCCATCCCAGTTTGTTCTGGTCCATCCCAGTTTGTCCCAGTCCATCCCAGTTCCATCCCAGTTTGTCCCAGTCCCATCCCAGTCCATCCCACTCCTGTCCCAGTTTGTCCCAATCCCCTCCCAGTGAATCCCAGTCCATCCCAGTTTGTCCCAGTTTATCCCAGTCCGTCCCACTCCCATCCCAGTTTGTCCCAATCCCATCCCAGTCCATCCCAGTCCATCCCAGTTTGTCCCAGTCCCTCCCAGTCCCTCCCAGTTTGTCCCAGTTTGTCCCAGTCCCTCCCAGTCCCTCATTAACCCCTCCCAGTTTGACCCATCCCCTCCCAGTCCATCCCAGTATAACCCAATCCCCTCCCAGTACAAACCAGTCCCCATTAACCCCTCCCAGTCCCTCCCAGTATAACCCAATCCCCTCCCAGTCCCTCCCAGTACAAACCAGTCCATCCCAGTCCCCATTAACCCCTCCCAATCCCCTCCCAGTCCCTCCCAGTCCCCCATTAACCCCTCCCAGTCCCCATTAACCTCTCCCAATCCCCTCCCAGTACAAACCAGTCCCCCATTAACCCCTCCCAGTCCCCATTAACCTCTCCTAGTTTGACCCAATCCCTTCCCAGTCCATCCCAGTCCCCCATTAACCCCTCCCAGTCCATCCCGGTATAACCCAATCCCCTCCCAGTCCATCCCAGTCCCCATTAACCCCTCCCAGTCCCTCCCAGTCCCTCCCAGTCCCCCATTAACCCCTCCCAATCCCCTCCCGGTCCATCCCAGTATAACCCAATCCCCTCCCAGTCCATCCCAGTCCCCCATTAACCCCTCCCAGTCCCCATTAACCCCTCCCAGTCCCCTCCCAGTCCCTCCCAGTCCCCCATTAACCCCTCCCAGTCCCTCCCAGTACAAACCAGTCCCATTAACCCTCCCAGTTTGACCCCATCCCCTCCCAGTATAACCCAATCCCCTCCCAGTACAAACCAGTCCCCCATTAACCCCTCCCAGTACAAACCAGTCCATCCCAGTCCCCATTAACCTCTCCCAATCCCCTCCCAGTCCAAACCAGTCCCCCATTAACCCCTCCCAGTCCCTCCCAGTACAAACCAGTCCCGTTAACCCTCCCAGTATCTTCCTGACGGCGGCGCTGGGCCTGCCCGAGGCGCTGATCCCGGTGCAGCTCCCAGTGCATCCCAGTACAAACCAGTCCCTCCCAGTCCCTCCCAGTACAAACCAGTCCATCCCAGTCCCCATTAACCCCTCCCAATCCCCTCCCAGCCCCTCCCAGTCCCCCATTAACCCCTCCCAGTCCCCTCCCAGTACAAACCAGTCCCCCATTAACCCCTCCCAGTCCCTCCCAATCCCCTCCCAGTCCATCCCAGTATAACCCAATCCCCTCCCAGTCCATCCCAGTCCCCCATTAACCTCTCCCAATCCCCTCCCAGTCCCTCCCAGTCCCCCATTAACCCCTCCCAGTCCCCATTAACCTCTCCCAATCCCCTCCCAGCCCCTCCCAGTCCCCCATTAACCCCTCCCAGTCCCTCCCAGTACAAACCAGTCCCCCGTTAACCCTCCCAGTATCTTCCTGACGGCGGCGCTGGGCCTGCCCGAGGCGCTGATCCCGGTGCAGCTGCTCTGGGTCAATCTGGTGACCGACGGGCTGCCGGCCACCGCGCTGGGCTTCAACCCGCCCGACCTGGACATCATGGACAAGCCCCCGCGCAGCCCCAAGGAGCCGCTCATCTCGGGCTGGCTCTTCTTCCGCTACCTGGCCATCGGAGGTGAGACACTCCTGGGCCACCTCCTGGTCACTTTGTGGTCAGTTAGAGGTCATTTGGGTCATCTAGTGGTCAGTTCGTGGACATTTGGGTCACCTCGTGGTCAGTTCATGGTCACCTTGGTCATTTGAGGTTGGCTCATGGTCATCTGGATCACCTGGTGGTCAGTTCAAGGTCGTTTGGGTCACCTGGTGGTCAGTTGGTGGACATTTGGGTCACCTAATGGTCAGTTTGTGGTCATTTGGGTCATCTAGTGGTCAGTTTGTGATCAGTTGGGTCATCTGGGTCACCTGATGGTCAGTTCGTGGTCAGTTGGGTCATCAATGTCTCCTGCTGGTCAGTTCATGGTCATCTAGGTCACCTGGTGGTCAGTTCATGGTCACTTGGGTCACCTGGTTAGGGCCAGGGTCAGTTCGTGGTCACCTTGGTCACTTTGGTCATCTGGGGTTGGCTCATGGTCAGTTGGGTCAGTTAGGTCACCTGGTGGTCAGTTCATGGTCACTTGGGTCACTTGGGTCACCTGGCGGTCAGTTCATGGTCAGTTGGGTCACCTGGTTAGGGTTAGGGTCAGTTCGTGGTCACCTTGGTCACTTGGGTCATCTGGGGTTGGCTCATGGTCAGTTGGGTCTGTTGGGTCACCTGGTGGTCAGTTCGAGGTCAGTTCGTGGTCAGTTGGGTCACCTGGTGGTCAGTTCATGGCCAGTTGGGTCACCTGGTTAGGGCCAGGGTCAGTTCGTGGTCACCTTGGTCACTTTGGTCATTTGGGGTTGGCTCATGGTCAGTTGGGTGATCTCAGTCACGTGGTGGTCAGTTCGAGGTCAGTTGGGTCACTTGGGTCACCTGGCGGTCAGTTGGAGGTCAGTTCGAGGTCACCTGGCTCAGGTGGGCTCAGGTGGGCTCATGGCCAAGCCCCCGCGCAGCCCCAAGGAGCCGCTCATCTCGGGCTGGCTCTTCTTCCGCTACCTGGCCATCGGAGGTGAGACACTCCTGGGCCACCTCCTGGTCACTTTGTGGTCATTTGGGTCATCTGGTAGTCAGTTTGTGGTCACTTGGGTCATCTACGTCTCCTGGTGGTCAGTTCATGGTCATCTGGGTCATCTAATGGTCAGTTCGTGGACATTTGGGTCACCTCGCGGTCAGGTCATGGTCATTTGGGTCATCTATGTCTCCTGGTGGTCAGTTCACGGTCATTTGGGTCACCTAATGGTCACCTCGTGGTCAGTTGGGTCATCTACGTCTCCTGGTGGTCAGTTGAGTCATTTGGGTCACCTGGTGGTCAGTTCATGATCTCCTTGACCACCTGAGTCACCTTGGTCATTTGGGGTTGACTCATGGTCATCTGGATCACCTGGTGGTCAGTTTGTGGACATTTGGGTCACCTCATGGTCAGTTCATGGTCAGTTAGGTCATCTAGGTCACCTAATGGTCAGTTTGTGGTCATTTGGGTCATCTAGTGGTCAGTTTGTGATCAGTTGGGTCATCTGGGTCACCTGATGGTCAGTTCATGGTCAGTTGGGTCATCAATGTCTCCTGCTGGTCAGTTCATGGTCATCTAGGTCACCTCATGGTCAGTTCATGGTCACTTGGGTCACCTGCTTAGGGCTAGGGTCAGTTCGTGGTCACCTTGGTCACTTCAGTCATCTGGGGTTGGCTCATGGTCAGTTGGGTCACCTGGGAGCTGGTGGTGGTCAGCTTGTGGACCCAAAAATACCATCTGGGGACCCCAAAAACCACACGAAAACCACAAAAAAACCACCTGGAGACCCCCATGGAGAAGGTTCCTTGAGGAACGTTGTGGGGTCACCTTGAGAACCTCATGGAACCACCTGAAGACCCCAAAAACCACTTGGAGACCCCCAAAAACCACCTTGAGACCCTAAAAAACCACCTTGAGACCCCAAAAAACCACCTTGAGACCCTAAAAAACCACCTGGAAACTCCAAAAACCACCTGGAGACCCCAAAAATCCACCTGAAGAGCCCAAAAAACCACCTGGAGACCCCCGGGGTGGCCCCTTGGAGACCCCCAGGTTGTCCCCAGGTGTCCCCAGGTGTCCCCAACCCCCCCTGTCCCCCCAGGCTACGTCGGCGCCGCCACGGTGGGAGCGGCCGCCTGGTGGTTCCTCTTCGCCGAGGACGGGCCCAACGTCAGCTACCACCAGCTGGTGAGTCCCCGGGTGTCCCCAAGGTGTCCCCAGGTGTCCCTGAGCTGGTGACCCCGAGGTGACCCCGATGTCCCCCCAGACCCACTTCATGCAGTGCTCGGAGCACAACGTGGACTTCGAGGGCTTGGACTGCGACATCTTCGAGTCGCCGGTGCCGATGACGATGGCGCTGTCGGTGCTGGTGACCATCGAGATGTGCAACGCCCTCAACAGGTGAGGGACACGTCACCGTGGCCATTGTCACCGTGGTCACCTTCATCATTGTCACCTTGGTCATGGTTGTGGTCATGGTCATCGTCATTGTCATAGTCATGGTCATCATGGTCATCGTGATCATGGTCATCGTTATTGTCATCGTTGTCATTGTCATGGTCATGGTCATGGTCATCATGGTGACCATGGAGATGTGCAACGCCCTCAACAGGTGAGGGACACGTCACCGTGGCCATTGTCACCGTGGTCACCTTGGTCATTGTCACCTTTGTCATGGTCATCGTGGTCATGGTCATTTATTGTCATTGTGGTCATGGTCATCATGGTCATGGTCATCACGGTGACCATCGAGATGTGCAACGCCCTCAACAGGTGAGGGACACGTCACCGTGGTCACCTTGGTCATTGTCACCTTGGTCATTGTCACCTTGGTCATGGTCATGGTCATTGTTATTGTCATCGTTGTCATTGTCATGGTCATTGTCACCATGGTCATGGTCATTGTCACCATGGTCATGGTCACCATGGTCATGGTCATCATGGTGACCATCGAGATGTGCAACGCCCTCAACAGGTGAGGGACACTTCATCGTGGTCACCTTGGTCACTGTCACCTTGGTCACTGTCACCATGGTCATGGTCATCGTTACTGTCATGGTCATCACGGTTATGGTCATGGTCATGGTCATAATGTCATGGTCATCTTGGTCATTGTTGTCATCATGGTCATGGTCATCACGGTGATGTCCCCAATGTCCCCCATGTCCCCAGCCTGTCCAAGGACCCCAGCCAGATGCCACCATGGGAGAACATCTGGTTGATGGTCCTTGTCCACCCCAATGTCCCCAGTGTCCCCAACGTCCCTGGTGTCCCTGATGTCCCCATGGTCACCTCGATGTCCCCCATGTCCCCAACCTGTCCATGAACCCCAGCCAGATGCCACCATGGGAGAACATCTGGCTGATGGGCCCTGTCCACCCCAAAGTCCCTGATGTCCCCAATGTCCCCAATGTCCCCGATGTCCCCATGACCCCCTGGTGACCCCGATGTCCCCATGGTCACCTCGATGTCCCCGCTGTCCCCAGCCTGTCCGAGAACCAGTCGCTGGCCCGGATGCCGCCGTGGGTGAACATCTGGCTGATGGGCTCCATCTGCCTCTCCATGTCCCTGCACTTCGTCATCCTCTACATCGACCCCCTGCCCGTAAGGGGACACCGGGGACACCGCGGGGGCCGCCTTGGGCTGGTGGCCTTGGGGACGCCGGGGTGGTGGTCAGGGGGGTGGTGGTCTTTGGGTGGTGGCCTTGGGGACATCAAGATGGTGGTCATTGGGTTGTCAGTCATTGGGTTGGTGGTCATTGGGTTGGTGGCCATTGAGGTGGTGGCCTTGGGGACATTGGGTTGGTGGTCACTGGGTTTGTGGACATTGGCTTGGCGGTCATCAAGCTGGTGGTCATCAAGATGGTGGCCTTGGGGACATCAAGATGGTGGCCTTGGGGACATCAAGATGGTGGTCATGGGGTTGGTGGCCATCGAGGTGGTGGCCTTGGGGACATTGGGTTGGTTGTCATTGAGGTGGTGGTCATTGGGTTGGTGGTCATTGGGTTGGTGGCCATTGAGGTGGTGGCCTTGGGGACATTGGGGTGGTGGTCATTGAGCTGGTGGTCATTGGGTAGTGGTCATTGGGGTTGGTGACCATGAGGGTGGTGGCCTTGGGGACATTGGGATCGTGATCCTTAGGTGGTGACCATCAAGATGGTGGCCTTGGGGACATTGGGTTGGTGGTCATGGGGTTGTTGGTCATTGGGCAGTGGCCATCAAGGTGATGGCCTTGGGGACATGAAGATAGTGGTCATGGGGTTGGTGGCTATGGGGTTGGTGGCCATTGAGGTGGTGGCCTTGGGGACATTGGGTTGGTGGTCATTGAGGTTGGTGACCATGAGGGTGGTGGTCTTGGGGACATTGAGTTGGTGGTCATGGGGTTGGTGGTCATGGGGTTGGTGGCCATGGGGTTGGTGACCATCGAGGTGGTGGCCTTGGGGACATTGGGGTGGTCGTCATTGAGCTGGTGGTCATGGGGTTGGTGGCCATTAAGGTGGTGGCCTTGGGGACATTCGGTTGGTGGTCATTGGGTTTGTGGACGTTGGCTTGGTGGTCATCAAGCTGGTGGTCATCAGGGTAGTGGTCATCAAGAGGGTGGCCTTGGGGGACATTGGGTTGGTGGTCATTGTGTGGTGGTCATTGGGTGGTGATCATCAAGTTGGTGGTCATTGGCTTGGTGGCCACCAGCTTGGTGGCCATGGTGACATCAGATTGATGACCACCGTTGACCTTGAGTGACCACTGGGTGCGATGACCACAGGTGTGCTCTGCTGACCATGGGGGAGCTCTGGTGGCCACAGGGGTCACTTTGGTGGCCACGGCCATCGTGTCAACCACCAGCGTTGACCTTGGCTTTGATGACCACTGGCTTGAGCGACCGCCGGGTTTAATGACCACGGGCGGGCTCTGGTGGCCCTGGGGCCGCGCTGGTGGCCCCGGCGGTGGCCCTGGTGGCCCGGGAGGAGGTCCCAGCCGTGTCCCCCGCTGTCCCCAGATGATCTTCAAGCTGACGCCGCTGACGCTGACCCACTGGCTGATGGTCATCAAGATCTCCTTCCCGGTCATCCTGCTGGACGAGGCCCTCAAGTTCATCGCCAGGAACTACCTGGAGGGTGAGGAGGTGGCCCCACCCCACCGGGGTGTCCCCGTGTCCCCCCCTGACCCGCTCGGGGTCGTCCCCACCCTCTGTTGTCACCTCCATCGTGTCCAGGTGACCTTGGCCGTCTCCACCATCCCCTGGCCACCTTCATGGTCACCTCCATGGTGACGTCCATGATTTGTGGTCACCTCCATGGTCCCTGGTCACCTCCTGGTGCCCTTGACCATCTCCAGGTGACCGTGACCATCTCATGGTCACCTCCATGGTCACCTCCATGGTGACTTCCATGATTTGTGGTCACCTCCATGGTCACCTCCCCGTCCCCTTGACCATGTCCTGGTCACTCCCTGGTCACTCCATGGTCACTCCATGGTCCATTGTCCCCTCCCTATCCCCTTGGTCACTCTGTGGTCACTCCCTGGTCACTCCCTGTCCTCTCCCTGTCCCCTCCCTGTCCCCTTGGTCACTCCATGGTCACTCTGTGGTCACTCTGTGGTCACTCCACTGTCCCCTCCATTGTCCCCTCCCTGTCCCCTTGGCCATCTCCATGTCCTTTGGTCACCTCTGTGGTCACTCCATGGTCACTCCCTGTCCATTTGGTCACTCCATGGTCACTCCACTGTCCCCTCCACTGTCCCCTCCCTGTCCCCTTGGTCACTCCCTGTCCCCTTGGTCACTCCATGGTCACTCTGTGGTCACTCCGTGGTCACTCCCTGGTCCATTGTCCCCTCCCTGTCCCCTTGGCCATCTCCGTGTCCCTTTGGTCACCTCCATGGTCACTCCCTGTCCTCTCCCTGTTCCCTCCCTGTCCTCATGGTCACTCCATGGTCACTCCATGGTCACTCTGTGGTCACTCCACTGTCCCCTCCATTGTCCCCTCCCTGTCACCTTGGCCATCTCCATGTCCTTTGGTCACCTCTGTGGTCACTCCGTGGTCACTCCATTGTCCCCTCCCTGTCCCCTGGTCACTCCACGGTCACTCCATGGTCCATGGTCACCTTGTGGTCCCCTCCCTGTCCCCTCGGCCATCTCCAGGTGACCGTGACCATCCCTGTGTCCCCTTGGCCTTCTCATGGTCACCTCATGGTCCATGGTCATCTCCTGGTCACCTCCATCCCCTCCCTGTCACCTTGGGGCCATCTCCGTGTCCCTTTGGCCACCTCTGTGGTCACTCCATGGTCACTCTGTGGTCACTCCATGGTCACTCCGTGGTCACTCCCTGTCCCCTCCCTGTCCCCATGGTCACTCCCTGGTCACTCTGGTCACTCCCTGTCCCCTCGGTGTCCCCTCGGTGTCCCCTCCCCCTCTCACCTCCATCTTCTCGTCCCCAGCGTGACCCGGCCGGGCCCGGCGCCGCCCCAGGTACAGGGACACGCCGTGTCACCTCTGTCACCTCTGTCACCTGTGTCACCTGTCATTGTCATTGTCACCTCATTGTCACCTCATTGTCACCTCTGTCACCTGTGTCATTGTCATTGTCACCTCTGTCACCTCAGTGTCATTGTCACCTGTGTCACCTCATTGTCACCTCAGTGTCACCTGGGTCACTGTCACCTGTCATTGTCAGTGTCACCTCAGTGTCATTGTCACCTGTGTCACCTCAGTGTCACCTGTCAGTGTCATTGTCACCTCATTGTCACCTGTGTCACCTCAGTGTCACCTGTCAGTGTCACTGTCACCTCTGCCACCTGTGTCACCTGCCCTTGTCACCCCCACGCCATTGCCACGCCTCATTGTCCCCCCAGTGACGTCATTGTCCCCTCCCTGTGACATCATTATCACCCCTATGACGTCATTTCCCCCTATGACGTCATTGTCCCCTCCCCGTGACATCATTGTCCCCCCTATGACATCATTGTCCCCCCTATGACGTCATTGTCCCCTCCCCGGCACTGGCCCCTCATTGTCACCTGCCTGTCACCTCTCTATGACGTCATCGTCACCTCTGCCCCCCTCCCTGTGACGTCACTGACCCCTCCCTATGACGTCATTGTCCCCTCCCCTCACACCGGTTTGGGGGGGAGGGGCGGGCAGGGGGGCGTGGCCACCTCAAACCCCTCCCCCCAACGACGTCGCCCCCCCCGTGACGTCACCACGCCCCCCTGTGATGACGTCACCTCTCTCCCCTCCCCCCGCAGCGGAGGAGCCCGCCCGGAAGCACCGGAAGTGACGATTTTGGGGACCCCGCCCCAAACCGGGGAGGGGGCGTGGCCAACGCTGCCCCTCCCCCCCACCTCGACCCCTCCCCCCTCCACCCGCCCCTCCCCCACCCCCCCAAATCCAAAGAGGGGGCGTGGCCAGAATTGGCCCCTCCCCCTTATAATAGTTCCCATATTTTGGAGTGGGCGTGGCCAAATTTGGCCCCTCCCACATCCCCCAAGCCCCTTCCCCACCCCCGGGGGGGATTTTGGGGTCGCCCCCTGCAGTGGGGCCCCCCCCACCCCCCCCAATTTTGGGAGTGGGCGTGGCCTAATTAGGCCCCTCCCCCACCCCGAAGCCCCTCCCCCAATTTTTTCCCAATTTTCGGGGTGGCCCCGCCCCCAAATTTTTGGGGAGGGGGGCGTGGTTAAAACTGGCCCCTCCCCCCTCAAGCCCCGCCCCCTCCCGCCCCTCCCCCACCCCCCGGCGTCGCTTATTTATTGCCAATAAAGGGAACTCGCCCCTCCCCCACCCCCGAAACAAAATTTTTGTGTGTGTGTTTTTTGGCGGTGGGGGAGGGGCGGGTGTTGATTTTGGGGTGGGGGGAGGGGCCGGGTGACCTCCCAGACCCCAAAACACCTCAAACCCCCCAAAAAATCCCATCCAAGAACCCCCCCGAGATGTCTCCACCACCCCAACCCCCACTCAGATATCAACATCTTCCTTAATTAATTACTCCCATGAGGTGGGAGGAGCTAATTAGTGGTGGGGGCGGGGCCGGGTGACCTCCCAGACCCCAAACCACCTCAAACCCCCCCAAAAAATCCCCCCCAGAACCCCCCCGAGATGTTCCCACCACCCCCAACCCCCACTGAGGTACCACGATCTTCATTAATTAATGGTGGGAGGAGCTAATTAAGAGTGGGGGAGGGGCCAAGTGACCTCCCAGACCCCAAAACACCTCAAACCTCCCCCAAAAAATCCCATCCAAAAAACCCCCCCGAGATGTCTCCACCACCCCAACCCCCACTGAGGTACCACGATCTTCATTAACTAACGGTGGGAGGAGCTAATTAGGGGTGGGGCTTGGATTAATTAAGAGTGGGGGCGGGGCCAGGTGACCTCCCAGACCCCAAAACACCTCAAACCCCCCCCCAAAAAACCCCCCCGAGATATTTCTCCAACCCCCGCTGCTCAATCAACGCTGGGCCTTTATTGTGGGCGGGGCCAAGGCGGGCGGGGGGCGTGGCACAGCAGGATGGGTGTGTCTGGGTGGGGGCGGGGCTCAGAGGCGGCGGATCTTCATCTCGCTGCGCTTGAGCGAGTAGTAGAAGCCCTTCCACTGGGCCCAGTTGATGCCGTTGGCGTAGGAGAGGTGCGGCCCGGCCAGGTAGAAGCCATTGAGGTTGGAGAAGTGGCAGCTGCGGAACCACCAGGCGCCCGAGGAGAGCGCGGCGCAGTTCTGCGCGAACAGGTCCTGGTCGCGGTCGAAGGTGGAGAACTTCTGCCCGTTGTGGTAGCTCAGCGAGTCGCCTGCGGTGGGTTGGGTTGGGTTGGGGTGGTCAAGCCGTGCCGTGGTTGGCCGACGTTGACCTCCCCAGGGTTGATTTTCACTTGGTTGGCCACCGTTGACCACTACTGACCACCATTGACCCCATTGACCTCCCCATGGTTGATCTTGGCTTGGTTGCCCACCGTTGACCACCATTGACCACCATTGACCCCATTGACCTCCCCATGGTTGACTTTGACTTTGTTGATCTTGACTTCATTGGCCACCATTGACCCCATTGACCTCCCCATGGTTGATCTTGGCTTGGTTGCCCACCGTTGACCACCATTGACCACCATTGACCCCATTGACCTCCCCATGGTTGATCTTGGCTTGGTTGCCCACCGTTGACCACCATTGACCACCATTGACCCCATTGACCCCATTGACCTCCCCATGGTTGATCTTGGCTTGGTTGCCCACCATTGACCCCATTGACCCCATTGACCCCATTGACCCCATTGACCTCCCATGGTTGACCTTGACTTGGTTGACCTTGACTTCGTTGGCCACCGTTGGCCACCATTGACCCCATTGACCACCATTGACCCCATTGACCTCCCATGGTTGACCTTGACTTGGTTGCCCACTGTTGACCCCATTGACCCTCCCATGGTTGACTTTGACTTGGTTGGCCACCATTGGCCACCATTCACCCCATTGACCTCCCATGGTTGACTTTGACTTGGTTGACCTTGACTTCGTTGGCCACCATTGACCCCATTGACCACCATTGACCCCATTGACCTCCCATGGTTGACCTTGACTTGGTTGCCCACTGTTGACCCCATTGACCCTCCCATGGTTGACTTTGACTTGGTTGGCCACCATTGACCCCATTGACCACCATTGACCCCATTGACCCCATTGACCCCATTGACCCCATTGACCTCCCAATGGTTGACCTTGACTTGGTTGGCCACTGTTGACCACTACTGACCACCATTGACCCCATTGACCACCATTGACCCCATTGACCCCATTGACCCCATTGACCTCCCCATGGTTGACTTTGACTTGGTTGGCCACCATTGGCCACCATTCACCCCATTGACCCTCCAGTGGTTGACTTTGACTTGGTTGGCCACCGTTGACCCACCATTGACCACCATTGACCCCATTGACCTCCCAATGGTTGACTTTGACTTGGTTGGCCACTGTTGACCACCATTGACTCTCCCATGGTTGACTTTGACTTGGTTGACCTTGACTTGGTTGGCCACCGTTGACCACCGTTGACCCACCATTGACCACCATTGACCGCCATTGACCCCATTGACCTCCCCATGGTTGATCTTGGCTTGGTTGCCCACCGTTGACCACCATTGACCCCCATTGACCCCATTGACCTCCCATGGTTGACCTTGACTTGGTTGACTGCCGTTGACCTCCATTGACCCCCATTGACCCCATTGACCTCCCATGGTTGACTTTGACTTGGTTGATCTTGACTTCATTGGCCACCATTGACCACCATTGACCCCATTGACCTCCCCATGGTTGACCTTGGCTTGGTTGGCCACCGTTGACCACCGTTGACCCCATTGACCTCCCAATGGTTGACCTTGGCTTTGTTGACTTTGACTTTGTTGGCCACTGTTGACCACCATTGACCACCACTGACCCCACTGACCCCACTGACCTCCCAATGGTTGACTTTGACTTCGTTGACCTTGACTTGGTTGGCCACCGTCGACCACCGTTGACCCCATTGACCCCATTGACCCCATTGACCTCCCATGGTTGACCTTGACTTGGTTGCCCACTGTTGACCCCATTGACCCTCCCATGGTTGACTTTGACTTGGTTGGCCACCATTGACCCCATTGACCCCATTGACCCTCCAGTGGTTGACCTTGACTTGGTTGACTGCCGTTGACCTCCATTGAATCCCATTGACTCCCATTGACTCCCCATGGTCAACCTTGACTCAGTTGACCACCGTTGATCTCCATTGACCCCCATTGACCCCCATTGACTCCCATTGGCCCCCGTTGACCTCCCCATGGTCAACCTTGACTCAGTTGACCTCCATTGACCTCCCAATGGTCAACCTTGACTGGGTTGACCACCGTTGACCTCCAT
>NW_026990106.1:0-33445 GCF_036417665.1 Passer domesticus | reverse complement strand
AAGTCATTTGGCCAACCTCTGGGCATCAGATGAAAGCTGGCATTTGGGGCTATAAGGCCCGAGCTGGGATCTGGCTTCTGACCACTGTAGTTTTGGAGAAATCCAACAAAATTTGGAAATTTTTAGGTTGGGTGGTCAGGGTGGGCCAGGGCGAGTGGCCGCAAAGAGAGGCCATTTTGCAGGGGAAAAAGAAGTCATTTGGCCAACCTCTGGGCATCAGATGAAAGCTGGCGTTTGGGGCTATAAGGCCGAGCTGGGATCTGGCTTCTGACCACTGTAGTTTTGGAGAAATCCAACAAAATTTGGAAATTTTTAGGTTGGGTGGTCAGGGTGGGCCAGGGCGAGTGGCCGCAAAGAGAGGCCATTTTGCAGGGAAAAAGAAGTCATTTGGCCAACCTCTGGGCATCAGATGAAAGCTGGCGTTTGGGGCTATAAGGCCGAGCTGGGATCTGGCTTCTGACCACTGTAGTTTTGGAGAAATCCAACAAAATTTGGAAATTTTTGCTTGGGAGGTCAGGGTGGGCCAGGGCGAGTGGCCGCAAAGAGAGGCCATTTTGAAGGGGAAAAAGAAGTCGTGTGGCCAACCTCTGGGCATCAGATGAAAGCTGGCGTTTGGGGCTATAAGGCCGAGCTGGGATCTGGCTTCTGACCACTGTAGTTTTGGAGAAATCCAACAAAATTTGGAAATTTTTAGGTTGGGTGGTCAGGGTGGGCCAGGGCGAGTGGCCGCAAAGAGAGGCCATTTTGCAGGGGAAAAAGAAGTCATTTGGCCAACCTCTGGGCATCAGATGAAAGCTGGCGTTTGGGGCTATAAGGCCGAGCTGGGATCTTGCTTCTGACCACTGTAGTTTTGGAGAAATCCAACAAAATTTGGAAATTTTTAGGTTGGGTGGTCAGGGTGGGCCAGGGCGAGTGGCCGCAAAGAGAGGCCATTTTGCAGGGAAAAAGAAGTCATTTGGCCAACCTCTGGGCATCAGATGAAAGCTGGCGTTTGGGGCTATAAGGCCGAGCTGGGATCTGGCTTCTGACCACTGTAGTTTTGGAGAAATCCAACAAAATTTGGAAATTTTTAGGTTGGGTGGTCAGGGTGGGCCAGGGCGAGTGGCGGCAAAGAGAGGCCATTTTGCAGGGGAAAAAGAAGTCATTTGGCCAACCTCTGGGCATCAGATGAAAGCTGGCGTTTGGGGCTATAAGGACGAGCTGGGATCTGGCTTCTGACCACAGTAGTTTTGGAGAAATCCAGCAAAATTTGGAAATTTTTAGGTTGGGTGGTCAGGGTGGGCCAGGGCGAGTGGCCGCAAAGAGAGGCCATTTTGCAGGGGAAAAAGAAGTCATTTGGCCAACCTCTGGGCATCAGATGAAAGCTGGCGTTTGGGGCTATAAGGCCGAGCTGGGATCTGGCTTCTGACCACTGTAGTTTTGGAGAAATCCAACAAAATTTGGAAATTTTTAGGTTGGGTGGTCAGGGTGGGCCAGGGCGAGTGGCCGCAAAGAGGGGCCATTTTGCAGGGGAAAAAGAAGTCATTTGGCCAACCTCTGGGCATCAGATGAAAGCTGGCGTTTGGGGCTATAAGGCCAAGCTGGGATCTTGCTTCTGACCACTGTAGTTTTGGAGAAATCCAGCAAAATTTGGAAATTTTTAGGTTGGGTGCTCAGGGTGGGCCAGGGCGAGTGGCCGCAAAGAGAGGCCATTTTGCGGGGGAAAAAGAAGTCATTTGGCCAACCTCTGGGCATCAGATGAAAGCTGGCGTTTGGGGCTATAAGGCCAAGCTGGGATCTTGCTTCTGACCACTGTAGTTTTGGAGAAATCCAGCAAAATTTGGAAATTTTTAGGTTGGGTGGTCAGGGTGGGCCAGGGCGAGTGGCCGCAAAGAGAGGCCATTTTGCAGGGGAAAAAGAAATCATTTGGCCAACCTCTGGGCATCAGATGAAAGCTGGCGTTTGGGGCTATAAGGCCGAGCTGGGATCTGGCTTCTGACCACTGTAGTTTTGGAGAAATCCAACAAAATTTGGAAATTTTTAGGTTGGGTGGTCAGGGTGGGCCAGGGCGAGTGGCCGCAAAGAGAGGCCATTTTGCAGGGGAAAAAGAAGTCATTTGGCCAACCTCTGGGCATCAGATGAAAGCTGGCGTTTGGGGCTATAAGGCCGAGCTGGGATCTGGCTTCTGACCACTGTAGTTTTGGAGAAATCCAACAAAATTTGGAAATTTTTAGGTTGGGTGCTCAGGGTGGGCCAGGGCGAGTGGCCGCAAAGAGAGGCCATTTTGCAGGGGAAAAAGAAGTCATTTGGCCAACCTCTGGGCATCAGATGAAAGCTGGCGTTTGGGGCTATAAGGCCGAGCTGGGATCTGGCTTCTGACCACTGTAGTTTTGGAGAAATCCAACAAAATTTGGAAATTTTTGCTTGGGAGGTCAGGGTGGGCCAGGGGGAGTGGCCGCAAAGAGAGGCCATTTTGAAGGGGAAAAAGAAGTCGTGTGGCCAACCTCTGGGCATCAGATGAAAGCTGGCGTTTGGGGCTATAAGGCCGAGCTGGGATCTGGCTTCTGACCACTGTAGTTTTGGAGAAATCCAACAAAATTTGGAAATTTTTAGGTTGGGTGGTCAGGGTGGGCCAGGGCGAGTGGCCGCAAAGAGAGGCCATTTTGCAGGGGAAAAAGAAGTCATTTGGCCAACCTCTGGGCATCAGATGAAAGCTGGCGTTTGGGGCTACAAGGCCAAGCTGGGATCTTGCTTCTGACCACTGTAGTTTTGGAGAAATCCAACAAAATTTGGAAATTTTTAGGTTGGGTGGTCAGGGTGGGCCAGGGCGAGTGGCCGCAAAGAGAGGCCATTTTGCAGGGGAAAAAGAAGTCATTTGGCCAACCTCTGGGCATCAGATGAAGGCTGGCGTTTGGGGCTATAAGGCCGAGCTGGGATCTGGCTTCTGACCACTGTAGTTTTGGAGAAATCCAACAAAATTTGGAAATTTTTAGGTTGAGTGCTCAGGGTGGGCCAGGGCGAGTGGCCGCAACGAGAGGCCATTTTGCAGGGGAAAAAGAAATCATTTGGCCAACCTCTGGGCATCAGATGAAAGCTGGCGTTTGGGGCTATAAGGCCGAGCTGGGATCTTGCTTCTGACCACTGTAGTTTTGGAGAAATCCAACAAAATTTGGAAATTTTTAGGTTGGGTGGTCAGGGTGGGCCAGGGCGAGTGGCCGCAAAGAGAGGCCATTTTGCAGGGGAAAAAGAAGTCATTTGGCCAACCTCTGGGCATCAGATGAAAGCTGGCGTTTGGGGCTATAAGGCCGAGCTGGGATCTGGCTTCTGACCACTGTAGTTTTGGAGAAATCCAACAAAATTTGGAAATTTTTAGGTTGAGTGCTCAGGGTGGGCCAGGGCGAGTGGCCGCAAAGAGAGGCCATTTTGCAGGGGAAAAAGAAATCATTTGGCCAACCTCTGGGCATCAGATGAAAGCTGGCGTTTGGGGCTATAAGGCCGAGCTGGGATCTTGCTTCTGACCACTGTAGTTTTGGAGAAATCCAACAAAATTTGGAAATTTTTAGGTTGGGTGGTCAGGGTGGGCCAGGGCGAGTGGCCGCAAAGAGAGGCCATTTTGCAGGGGAAAAAGAAGTCATTTGGCCAACCTCTGGGCATCAGATGAAAGCTGGCGTTTGGGGCTATAAGGCCGAGCTGGGATCTGGCTTCTGACCACTGTAGTTTTGGAGAAATCCAACAAAATTTGGAAATTTTTAGGTTGAGTGCTCAGGGTGGGCCAGGGCGAGTGGCCGCAAAGAGAGGCCATTTTGCAGGGGAAAAAGAAATCATTTGGCCAACCTCTGGGCATCAGATGAAAGCTGGCGTTTGGGGCTATAAGGCCGAGCTGGGATCTTGCTTCTGACCACTGTAGTTTTGGAGAAATCCAACAAAATTTGGAAATTTTTAGGTTGGGTGGTCAGGGTGGGCCAGGGCGAGTGGCCGCAAAGAGAGGCCATTTTGCAGGGGAAAAAGAAGTCATTTGGCCAACCTCTGGGCATCAGATGAAAGCTGGCGTTTGGGGCTATAAGGCCGAGCTGGGATCTGGCTTCTGACCACTGTAGTTTTGGAGAAATCCAACAAAATTTGGAAATTTTTAGGTTGGGTGGTCAGGGTGGGCCAGGGCGAGTGGCCGCAAAGAGAGGCCATTTTGCAGGGGAAAAAGAAGTCATTTGGCCAACCTCTGGGCATCAGATGAAAGCTGGCGTTTGGGGCTATAAGGCCGAGCTGGGATCTTGCTTCTGACCACTGTAGTTTTGGAGAAATCCAACAAAATTTGGAAATTTTTAGGTTGGGTGGTCAGGGTGGGCCAGGGCGAGTGGCCGCAAAGAGAGGCCATTTTGCAGGGGAAAAAGAAGTCATTTGGCCAACCTCTGGGCATCAGATGAAAGCTGGCGTTTGGGGCTATAAGGCCGAGCTGGGACTCTGGCTTCTGACCACTGTAGTTTTGGAGAAATCCAACAAAATTTGGAAATTTTTAGGTTGGGTGGTCAGGGTGGGCCAGGGCGAGTGGCGGCAAAGAGAGGCCATTTTGCAGGGGAAAAAGAAGTCATTTGGCCAACCTCTGGGCATCAGATGAAAGCTGGCGTTTGGGGCTATAAGGACGAGCTGGGATCTGGCTTCTGACCACAGTAGTTTTGGAGAAATCCAGCAAAATTTGGAAATTTTTAGGTTGGGTGGTCAGGGTGGGCCAGGGGCGAGTGGCCGCAAAGAGAGGCCATTTTGCAGGGGAAAAAGAAGTCATTTGGCCAACCTCTGGGCATCAGATGAAAGCTGGCGTTTGGGGCTATAAGGCCGAGCTGGGATCTGGCTTCTGACCACTGTAGTTTTGGAGAAATCCAACAAAATTTGGAAATTTTTAGGTTGGGTGGTCAGGGTGGGCCAGGGCGAGTGGCCGCAAAGAGGGGCCATTTTGCAGGGGAAAAAGAAGTCATTTGGCCAACCTCTGGGCATCAGATGAAAGCTGGCGTTTGGGGCTATAAGGCCAAGCTGGGATCTTGCTTCTGACCACTGTAGTTTTGGAGAAATCCAGCAAAATTTGGAAATTTTTAGGTTGGGTGGTCAGGGTGGGCCAGGGCGAGTGGCCGCAAAGAGAGGCCATTTTGCGGGGGAAAAAGAAGTCATTCGGCCAACCTCTGGGCATCAGATGAAAGCTGGCGTTTGGGGCTATAAGGCCAAGCTGGGATCTTGCTTCTGACCACTGTAGTTTTGGAGAAATCCAGCAAAATTTGGAAATTTTTAGGTTGGGTGGTCAGGGTGGGCCAGGGCGAGTGGCCGCAAAGAGAGGCCATTTTGCAGGGGAAAAAGAAGTCATTTGGCCAACCTCTGGGCATCAGATGAAAGCTGGCGTTTGGGGCTATAAGGCCGAGCTGGGATCTGGCTTCTGACCACTGTAGTTTTGGAGAAATCCAACAAAATTTGGAAATTTTTAGGTTGGGTGGTCAGGGTGGGCCAGGGCGAGTGGCCGCAAAGAGAGGCCATTTTGCAGGGGAAAAAGAAGTCATTTGGCCAACCTCTGGGCATCAGATGAAAGCTGGCGTTTGGGGCTATAAGGCCGAGCTGGGATCTGGCTTCTGACCACTGTAGTTTTGGAGAAATCCAACAAAATTTGGAAATTTTTAGGTTGGGTGCTCAGGGTGGGCCAGGGCGAGTGGCCGCAAAGAGAGGCCATTTTGCAGGGGAAAAAGAAGTCATTTGGCCAACCTCTGGGCATCAGATGAAAGCTGGCGTTTGGGGCTATAAGGCCGAGCTGGGATCTGGCTTCTGACCACTGTAGTTTTGGAGAAATCCAACAAAATTTGGAAATTTTTGCTTGGGAGGTCAGGGTGGGCCAGGGGGAGTGGCCGCAAAGAGAGGCCATTTTGAAGGGGAAAAAGAAGTCGTGTGGCCAACCTCTGGGCATCAGATGAAAGCTGGCGTTTGGGGCTATAAGGCCGAGCTGGGATCTGGCTTCTGACCACTGTAGTTTTGGAGAAATCCAACAAAATTTGGAAATTTTTAGGTTGGGTGGTCAGGGTGGGCCAGGGCGAGTGGCCGCAAAGAGAGGCCATTTTGCAGGGGAAAAAGAAGTCATTTGGCCAACCTCTGGGCATCAGATGAAAGCTGGCGTTTGGGGCTATAAGGCCGAGCTGGGATCTTGCTTCTGACCACTGTAGTTTTGGAGAAATCCAACAAAATTTGGAAATTTTTAGGTTGGGTGGTCAGGGTGGGCCAGGGCGAGTGGCCGCAAAGAGAGGCCATTTTGCAGGGGAAAAAGAAGTCATTTGGCCAACCTCTGGGCATCAGATGAAAGCTGGCGTTTGGGGCTATAAGGCCGAGCTGGGATCTGGCTTCTGACCACTGTAGTTTTGGAGAAATCCAACAAAATTTGGAAATTTTTAGGTTGGGTGGTCAGGGTGGGCCAGGGCGAGTGGCGGCAAAGAGAGGCCATTTTGCAGGGGAAAAAGAAGTCATTTGGCCAACCTCTGGGCATCAGATGAAAGCTGGCGTTTGGGGCTATAAGGACGAGCTGGGATCTGGCTTCTGACCACAGTAGTTTTGGAGAAATCCAGCAAAATTTGGAAATTTTTAGGTTGGGTGGTCAGGGTGGGCCAGGGCGAGTGGCCGCAAAGAGAGGCCATTTTGCAGGGGAAAAAGAAGTCATTTGGCCAACCTCTGGGCATCAGATGAAAGCTGGCGTTTGGGGCTATAAGGCCGAGCTGGGATCTGGCTTCTGACCACTGTAGTTTTGGAGAAATCCAACAAAATTTGGAAATTTTTAGGTTGGGTGGTCAGGGTGGGCCAGGGCGAGTGGCCGCAAAGAGAGGCCATTTTGAAGGGGAAAAAGAAGTCGTGTGGCCAACCTCTGGGCATCAGATGAAAGCTGGCGTTTGGGGCTATAAGGCCGAGCTGGGATCTGGCTTCTGACCACTGTAGTTTTGGAGAAATCCAACAAAATTTGGAAATTTTTAGGTTGGGTGCTCAGGGTGGGCCAGGGCGAGTGGCCGCAAAGAGAGGCCATTTTGCAGGGGAAAAAGAAGTCATTTGGCCAACCTCTGGGCATCAGATGAAAGCTGGCGTTTGGGGCTACAAGGCCAAGCTGGGATCTTGCTTCTGACCACTGTAGTTTTGGAGAAATCCAACAAAATTTGGAAATTTTTAGGTTGGGTGGTCAGGGTGGGCCAGGGCGAGTGGCCGCAAAGAGAGGCCATTTTGCAGGGGAAAAAGAAGTCATTTGGCCAACCTCTGGGCATCAGATGAAAGCTGGCGTTTGGGGCTATAAGGCCGAGCTGGGATCTGGCTTCTGACCACTGTAGTTTTGGAGAAATCCAACAAAATTTGGAAATTTTTAGGTTGGGTGGTCAGGGTGGGCCAGGGCGAGTGGCCGCAAAGAGAGGCCATTTTGCAGGGGAAAAAGAAGTCATTTGGCCAACCTCTGGGCATCAGATGAAAGCTGGCGTTTGGGGCTATAAGGCCGAGCTGGGATCTGGCTTCTGACCACTGTAGTTTTGGAGAAATCCAGCAAAATTTGGAAATTTTTAGGTTGGGTGCTCAGGGTGGGCCAGGGCGAGTGGCCGCAAAGAGAGGCCATTTTGCAGGGGAAAAAGAAGTCATTTGCCCAACCTCTGGGCATCAGATGAAAGCTGGCGTTTGGGGCTATAAGGACGAGCTGGGATCTGGCTTCTGACCACAGTAGTTTTGGAGAAATCCAGCAAAATTTGGAAATTTTTAGGTTGGGTGGTCAGGGTGGGCCAGGGCGAGTGGCCGCAAAGAGAGGCCATTTTGCAGGGGAAAAAGAAGTCATTTGGCCAACCTCTGGGCATCAGATGAAAGCTGGCGTTTGGGGCTATAAGGCCGAGCTGGGATCTGGCTTCTGACCACTGTAGTTTTGGAGAAATCCAACAAAATTTGGAAATTTTTAGGTTGGGTGGTCAGGGTGGGCCAGGGCGAGTGGCCGCAAAGAGGGGCCATTTTGCAGGGGAAAAAGAAGTCATTTGGCCAACCTCTGGGCATCAGATGAAAGCTGGCGTTTGGGGCTATAAGGCCAAGCTGGGATCTTGCTTCTGACCACTGTAGTTTTGGAGAAATCCAGCAAAATTTGGAAATTTTTAGGTTGGGTGCTCAGGGTGGGCCAGGGCGAGTGGCCGCAAAGAGAGGCCATTTTGCGGGGGAAAAAGAAGTCATTTGGCCAACCTCTGGGCATCAGATGAAAGCTGGCGTTTGGGGCTATAAGGCCAAGCTGGGATCTTGCTTCTGACCACTGTAGTTTTGGAGAAATCCAGCAAAATTTGGAAATTTTTAGGTTGGGTGGTCAGGGTGGGCCAGGGCGAGTGGCCGCAAAGAGAGGCCATTTTGCAGGGGAAAAAGAAGTCATTTGGCCAACCTCTGGGCATCAGATGAAAGCTGGCGTTTGGGGCTATAAGGCCGAGCTGGGATCTGGCTTCTGACCACTGTAGTTTTGGAGAAATCCAACAAAATTTGGAAATTTTTAGGTTGGGTGGTCAGGGGTGGGCCAGGGCGAGTGGCCGCAAAGAGAGGCCATTTTGCAGGGGAAAAAGAAGTCATTTGGCCAACCTCTGGGCATCAGATGAAAGCTGGCGTTTGGGGCTATAAGGCCGAGCTGGGATCTGGCTTCTGACCACTGTAGTTTTGGAGAAATCCAACAAAATTTGGAAATTTTTAGGTTGGGTGGTCAGGGTGGGCCAGGGCGAGTGGCCGCAAAGAGAGGCCATTTTGCAGGGGAAAAAGAAGTCATTTGGCCAACCTCTGGGCATCAGATGAAAGCTGGCGTTTGGGGCTATAAGGCCGAGCTGGGATCTGGCTTCTGACCACTGTAGTTTTGGAGAAATCCAACAAAATTTGGAAATTTTTGCTTGGGAGGTCAGGGTGGGCCAGGGGGAGTGGCCGCAAAGAGAGGCCATTTTGAAGGGGAAAAAGAAGTCGTGTGGCCAACCTCTGGGCATCAGATGAAAGCTGGCGTTTGGGGCTATAAGGCCGAGCTGGGATCTGGCTTCTGACCACTGTAGTTTTGGAGAAATCCAACAAAATTTGGAAATTTTTAGGTTGGGTGGTCAGGGTGGGCCAGGGCGAGTGGCCGCAAAGAGAGGCCATTTTGCAGGGGAAAAAGAAGTCCTTTGGCCAACCTCTGGGCATCAGATGAAAGCTGGCGTTTGGGGCTATAAGGCCGAGCTGGGATCTTGCTTCTGACCACTGTAGTTTTGGAGAAATCCAACAAAATTTGGAAATTTTTAGGTTGGGTGGTCAGGGTGGGCCAGGGCGAGTGGCCGCAAAGAGAGGCCATTTTGCAGGGGAAAAAGAAGTCATTTGGCCAACCTCTGGGCATCAGATGAAAGCTGGCGTTTGGGGCTATAAGGCCGAGCTGGGATCTGGCTTCTGACCACTGTAGTTTTGGAGAAATCCAACAAAATTTGGAAATTTTTAGGTTGGGTGGTCAGGGTGGGCCAGGGCGAGTGGCCGCAAAGAGAGGCCATTTTGCAGGGGAAAAAGAAGTCATTTGGCCAACCTCTGGGCATCAGATGAAAGCTGGCGTTTGGGGCTATAAGGCCGAGCTGGGATCTGGCTTCTGACCACTGTAGTTTTGGAGAAATCCAACAAAATTTGGAAATTTTTGCTTGGGAGGTCAGGGTGGGCCAGGGCGAGTGGCCGCAAAGAGAGGCCATTTTGAAGGGGAAAAAGAAGTCGTGTGGCCAACCTCTGGGCATCAGATGAAAGCTGGCGTTTGGGGCTATAAGGCCGAGCTGGGATCTGGCTTCTGACCACTGTAGTTTTGGAGAAATCCAACAAAATTTGGAAATTTTTAGGTTGGGTGGTCAGGGTGGGCCAGGGCGAGTGGCCGCAAAGAGAGGCCATTTTGCAGGGGAAAAAGAAGTCATTTGGCCAACCTCTGGGCATCAGATGAAAGCTGGCGTTTGGGGCTATAAGGCCGAGCTGGGATCTTGCTTCTGACCACTGTAGTTTTGGAGAAATCCAACAAAATTTGGAAATTTTTAGGTTGGGTGGTCAGGGTGGGCCAGGGCGAGTGGCCGCAAAGAGAGGCCATTTTGCAGGGGAAAAAGAAGTCATTTGGCCAACCTCTGGGCATCAGATGAAAGCTGGCGTTTGGGGCTATAAGGCCGAGCTGGGATCTGGCTTCTGACCACTGTAGTTTTGGAGAAATCCAACAAAATTTGGAAATTTTTAGGTTGGGTGGTCAGGGTGGGCCAGGGCGAGTGGCGGCAAAGAGAGGCCATTTTGCAGGGGAAAAAGAAGTCATTTGGCCAACCTCTGGGCATCAGATGAAAGCTGGCGTTTGGGGCTATAAGGACGAGCTGGGATCTGGCTTCTGACCACAGTAGTTTTGGAGAAATCCAGCAAAATTTGGAAATTTTTAGGTTGGGTGGTCAGGGTGGGCCAGGGCGAGTGGCCGCAAAGAGAGGCCATTTTGCGGGGGAAAAAGAAGTCATTTGGCCAACCTCTGGGCATCAGATGAAAGCTGGCGTTTGGGGCTATAAGGCCGAGCTGGGATCTGGCTTCTGACCACTGTAGTTTTGGAGAAATCCAACAAAATTTGGAAATTTTTAGGTTGGGTGGTCAGGGTGGGCCAGGGCGAGTGGCCGCAAAGAGGGGCCATTTTGCAGGGGAAAAAGAAGTCATTTGGCCAACCTCTGGGCATCAGATGAAAGCTGGCGTTTGGGGCTATAAGGCCAAGCTGGGATCTTGCTTCTGACCACTGTAGTTTTGGAGAAATCCAGCAAAATTTGGAAATTTTTAGGTTGGGTGCTCAGGGTGGGCCAGGGCGAGTGGCCGCAAAGAGAGGCCATTTTGCGGGGGAAAAAGAAGTCATTTGGCCAACCTCTGGGCATCAGATGAAAGCTGGCGTTTGGGGCTATAAGGCCAAGCTGGGATCTTGCTTCTGACCACTGTAGTTTTGGAGAAATCCAGCAAAATTTGGAAATTTTTAGGTTGGGTGGTCAGGGTGGGCCAGGGCGAGTGGCCGCAAAGAGAGGCCATTTTGCAGGGGAAAAAGAAGTCATTTGGCCAACCTCTGGGCATCAGATGAAAGCTGGCGTTTGGGGCTATAAGGCCGAGCTGGGATCTGGCTTCTGACCACTGTAGTTTTGGAGAAATCCAACAAAATTTGGAAATTTTTAGGTTGGGTGGTCAGGGTGGGCCAGGGCGAGTGGCCGCAAAGAGAGGCCATTTTGCAGGGGAAAAAGAAGTCATTTGGCCAACCTCTGGGCATCAGATGAAAGCTGGCGTTTGGGGCTATAAGGCCGAGCTGGGATCTGGCTTCTGACCACTGTAGTTTTGGAGAAATCCAACAAAATTTGGAAATTTTTAGGTTGGGTGCTCAGGGTGGGCCAGGGCGAGTGGCCGCAAAGAGAGGCCATTTTGCAGGGGAAAAAGAAGTCATTTGGCCAACCTCTGGGCATCAGATGAAAGCTGGCGTTTGGGGCTATAAGGCCGAGCTGGGATCTGGCTTCTGACCACTGTAGTTTTGGAGAAATCCAACAAAATTTGGAAATTTTTGCTTGGGAGGTCAGGGTGGGCCAGGGGGAGTGGCCGCAAAGAGAGGCCATTTTGAAGGGGAAAAAGAAGTCGTGTGGCCAACCTCTGGGCATCAGATGAAAGCTGGCGTTTGGGGCTATAAGGCCGAGCTGGGATCTGGCTTCTGACCAATCCAACAAAATTTGGAAATTTTTAGGTTGGGTGGTCAGGGTGGGCCAGGGCGAGTGGCCGCAAAGAGAGGCCATTTTGCAGGGGAAAAAGAAGTCATTTGGCCAACCTCTGGGCATCAGGATTGAAAGCTGGGCGTTTGGGGCTACAAGGCCAAGCTGGGATCTTGCTTCTGACCACTGTAGTTTTGGAGAAATCCAACAAAATTTGGAATTTTTAGGTTGGGTGGTCAGGGTGGGCCAGGGCGAGTGGCCGCAAAGAGAGGCCATTTTGCAGGGGAAAAAGAAGTCATTTGGCCAACCTCTGGGCATCAGATGAAAGCTGGCGTTTGGGGCTATAAGGCCGAGCTGGGATCTGGCTTCTGACCACTGTAGTTTTGGAGAAATCCAACAAAATTTGGAAATTTTTAGGTTGGAGTGCTCAGGGTGGGCCAGGGCGAGTGGCCGCAAAGAGAGGCCATTTTGCAGGGGAAAAAGAAAGTCATTTGGCCAACCTCTGGGCATCAGATGAAAGCTGGCGTTTGGGGCTATAAGGCCGAGCTGGGGATCTTGCTTCTGACCACTGTAGTTTTGGAGAAATCCAACAAAATTTGGAAATTTTTAGGTTGGGTGGTCAGGGTGGGCCAGGGCGAGTGGCCGCAAAGAGAGGCCATTTTGCAGGGGAAAAAGAAGTCATTTGGCCAACCTCTGGGCATCAGATGAAAGCTGGCGTTTGGGGCTATAAGGCCGAGCTGGGATCTGGCTTCTGACCACTGTAGTTTTGGAGAAATCCAACAAAATTTGGAAATTTTTAGGTTGAGGTGCTCAGGGTGGGCCAGGGCGAGTGGCCGCAAAGAGAGGCCATTTTGCAGGGGAAAAAGAAAGTCATTTGGCAACCTCTGGGCATCAGATGAAAGCTGGCGTTTGGGGCTATAAGGCCGAGCTGGGATCTGGCTTCTGAACCACTGTAGTTTTGGAGAAATCCAACAAAATTTGGAAATTTTTAGGTTGGGTGGCTCAGGGTGGGCCAGGGCGAGTGGCCGCAAAGAGAGGCCATTTTGCAGGGGAAAAAGAAGTCATTTGGCCAACCTCTGGGCATCAGATGAAAGCTGGCGTTTGGGGCTATAAGGCCGGAGCTGGGATCTTGGCTTCTGACCACTGTAGTTTTGGAGGAAATCCAACAAAATTTGGAAATTTTTAGGTTGGTGGTCAGGGTGGGCCAGGGCGAGTGGCCGCAAAGAGAGGCCATTTTGCAGGGGAAAAAGAAGTCATTTGGCCAACCTCTGGGCATCAGATGAAAGCTGGCGTTTGGGGCTATAAGGCCGAGCTGGGATCTGGCTTCTGACCACTGTAGTTTTGGAGAAATCCAACAAAATTTGGAAATTTTTAGGTTGGGTGGTCAGGGTGGGCCAGGGCGAGTGGCCGCAAAGAGAGGCCATTTTGCAGGGGAAAAAGAAGTCATTTGGCCAACCTCTGGGCATCAGATGAAAGCTGGCGTTTGGGGCTATAAGGCCGAGCTGGGATCTGGCTTCTGACCACTGTAGTTTTGGAGAAATCCAACAAAATTTGGAAATTTTTAGGTTGGGTGGTCAGGGTGGGCCAGGGCGAGTGGCCGCAAAGAGAGGCCATTTTGCAGGGGAAAAAGAAGTCATTTGGCCAACCTCTGGGCATCAGATGAAAGCTGGCGTTTGGGGCTATAAGGCCGAGCTGGGATCTGGCTTCTGACCACTGTAGTTTTGGAGAAATCCAACAAAATTTGGAAATTTTTAGGTTGGGTGGTCAGGGTGGGCCAGGGCGAGTGGCCGCAAAGAGAGGCCATTTTGCAGGGGAAAAAGAAGTCATTTGGCCAACCTCTGGGCATCAGATGAAAGCTGGCGTTTGGGGCTATAAGGCCGAGCTGGGACTCTGGCTTCTGACCACTGTAGTTTTGGAGAAATCCAACAAAATTTGGAAATTTTAGGTTGGGTGGTCAGGGTGGGCCAGGGCGAGTGGCGGCAAAGAGAGGCCATTTTGCAGGGGAAAAAGAAGTCATTTGGCCAACCTCTGGCATCAGATGAAAGCTGGCGTTTGGGGCTATAAGGACCGAGCTGGATCTGGCTTCTGACCACTGTAGTTTTGGAGAAATCCAGCAAAATTTGGAAATTTTTAGGTTGGGTGGTCAGGGTGGGCCAGGGCGAGTGGCCGCAAAGAGAGGCCATTTTGCAGGGGAAAAAGAAGTCATTTGGCCAACCTCTGGGCATCAGATGAAAGCTGGCGTTTGGGGCTATAAGGCCGAGCTGGGATCTGGCTTCTGACCACTGTAGTTTTGGAGAAATCCAACAAAATTTGGAAATTTTTAGGTTGGGTGGTCAGGGTGGGCCAGGGCGAGTGGCCGCAAAGAGAGGCCATTTTGCAGGGGAAAAAGAAGTCATTTGGCCAACCTCTGGGCATCAGATGAAAGCTGGCGTTTGGGGCTATAAGGCCAAGCTGGGATCTTGCTTCTGACCACTGTAGTTTTGGAGAAATCCAGCAAAATTTGGAAATTTTTAGGTTGGGTGGTCAGGGTGGGCCAGGGCGAGTGGCCGCAAAGAGAGGCCATTTTGCAGGGGAAAAAGAAGTCATTTGGCCAACCTCTGGGCATCAGATGAAAGCTGGCGTTTGGGGCTATAAGGCCAAGCTGGGATCTTGCTTCTGACCACTGTAGTTTTGGAGAAATCCAGCAAAATTTGGAAATTTTTAGGTTGGGTGGTCAGGGTGGGCCAGGGCGAGTGGCCGCAAAGAGAGGCCATTTTGCAGGGGAAAAAGAAGTCATTTGGCCAACCTCTGGGCATCAGATGAAAGCTGGCGTTTGGGGCTATAAGGCCGAGCTGGGATCTGGCTTCTGACCACTGTAGTTTTGGAGAAATCCAACAAAATTTGGAAATTTTTAGGTTGGGTGGTCAGGGTGGGCCAGGGCGAGTGGCCGCAAAGAGAGGCCATTTTGCAGGGGAAAAAGAAGTCATTTGGCCAACCTCTGGGCATCAGATGAAAGCTGGCGTTTGGGGCTATAAGGCCGAGCTGGGATCTGGCTTCTGACCACTGTAGTTTTGGAGAAATCCAACAAAATTTGGAAATTTTTAGGTTGGGTGCTCAGGGTGGGCCAGGGCGAGTGGCCGCAAAGAGAGGCCATTTTGCAGGGGAAAAAGAAGTCATTTGGCCAACCTCTGGGCATCAGATGAAAGCTGGCGTTTGGGGCTATAAGGCCGAGCTGGGATCTGGCTTCTGACCACTGTAGTTTTGGAGAAATCCAACAAAATTTGGAAATTTTTAGGCTTGGGTGAGTCAGGGTGGGCCAGGGCGAGTGGCCGCAAAGAGAGGCCATTTTGCAGGGGAAAAAGAAGTCTTGTGGCCAACCTCTGGGCATCAGATGAAAGCTGGCGTTTGGGGCTATAAGGCCGAGCTGGGATCTGGCTTCTGACCACTGTAGTTTTGGAGAAATCCAACAAAATTTGGAAATTTTTAGGTTGGGTGGTCAGGGTGGGCCAGGGCGAGTGGCCGCAAAGAGAGGCCATTTTGCAGGGGAAAAAGAAGTCATTTGGCCAACCTCTGGGCATCAGATGAAAGCTGGCGTTTGGGGCTATAAGGCCGAGCTGGGATCTTGCTTCTGACCACTGTAGTTTTGGAGAAATCCAACAAAATTTGGAAATTTTTAGGTTGGGTGGTCAGGGTGGGCCAGGGCGAGTGGCCGCAAAGAGAGGCCATTTTGCAGGGGAAAAAGAAGTCATTTGGCCAACCTCTGGGCATCAGATGAAAGCTGGGCGTTTGGGGGCTATAAGGCCGAGCTGGGATCTGGCTTCTGACCACTGTAGTTTTGGAGAAATCCAACAAAATTTGGAAATTTTTAGGTTGGGTGGTCAGGGTGGGGCCAGGGCGAGTGGCCGCAAAGAGAGGCCATTTTGCAGGGGGAAAAAGAAGTCATTTGGCCAACCTCTGGGCATCAGATGAAAGCTGGCGTTTGGGGCTATAAGGACGAGCTGGGATCTGGCTTCTGACCACAGTAGTTTTGGAGAAATCCAGCAAAATTTGGAAATTTTTAGGTTGGGTGGTCAGGGTGGGCCAGGGCGAGTGGCCGCAAAGAGAGGCCATTTTGCAGGGGAAAAAGAAGTCATTTGGCCAACCTCTGGGCATCAGATGAAAGCTGGCGTTTGGGGCTATAAGGCCGAGCTGGGATCTGGCTTCTGACCACTGTAGTTTTGGAGAAATCCAACAAAATTTGGAAATTTTTAGGTTGGGTGGTCAGGTGTGGGCCAGGGCGAGTGGCCGCAAAGAGGGGCCATTTTTCAGGGGAAAAAGAAGTCATTTGGCCAACCTCTGGGCATCAGATGAAAGCTGGCGTTTGGGGCTATAAGGCCAAGCTGGGATCTTGCTTCTGACCACTGTAGTTTTGGAGAAATCCAACAAAATTTGGGAAATTTTTAGGTTGGGTGCTCAGGGTGGGCCAGGGCGAGTGGCCGCAAAGAGAGGCCATTTTGCGGGGGAAAAAGAAGTCATTTGGCCAACCTCTGGGCATCAGATGAAAGCTGGCGTTTGGGGCTATAAGGCCAAGCTGGGATCTTGCTTCTGACCACTGTAGTTTTGGAGAAATCCAGCAAAATTTGGAAATTTTTAGGTTGGGTGGTCAGGGTGGGCCAGGGCGAGTGGCCGCAAAGAGAGGCCATTTTGCAGGGGAAAAAGAAGTCATTTGGCCAACCTCTGGGCATCAGATGAAAGCTGGCGTTTGGGGCTATAAGGCCGAGCTGGGATCTGGCTTCTGACCACTGTAGTTTTGGAGAAATCCAACAAAATTTGGAAATTTTTAGGTTGGGTGGTCAGGGTGGGCCAGGGGGAGTGGCCGCAAAGAGAGGCCATTTTGCAGGGGAAAAAGAAGTCATTTGGCCAACCTCTGGGCATCAGATGAAAGCTGGCGTTTGGAGCTATAAGGCCGAGCTGGGATCTGGCTTCTGACCACTGTAGTTTTGGAGAAATCCAACAAAATTTGGAAATTTTTAGGTTGGGTGCTCAGGGTGGGCCAGGGCGAGTGGCCGCAAAGAGAGGCCATTTTGCAGGGGAAAAAGAAGTCATTTGGCCAACCTCTGGGCATCAGATGAAAGCTGGCGTTTGGGGCTATAAGGCCGAGCTGGGATCTGGCTTCTGACCACTGTAGTTTTGGAGAAATCCAACAAAATTTGGAAATTTTTGCTTGGGAGGTCAGGGTGGGCCAGGGGGAGTGGCCGCAAAGAGAGGCCATTTTGAAGGGGAAAAAGAAGTCGTGTGGCCAACCTCTGGGCATCAGATGAAAGCTGGCGTTTGGGGCTATAAGGCCGAGCTGGGATCTGGCTTCTGACCACTGTAGTTTTGGAGAAATCCAACAAAATTTGGAAATTTTTAGGTTGGGTGGTCAGGGTGGGCCAGGGCGAGTGGCCGCAAAGAGAGGCCATTTTGCAGGGGAAAAAGAAGTCATTTGGCCAACCTCTGGGCATCAGATGAAAGCTGGCGTTTGGGGCTACAAGGCCAAGCTGGGATCTTGCTTCTGACCACTGTAGTTTTGGAGAAATCCAACAAAATTTGGAAATTTTTTAGGTTGGGTGGTCAGGGTGGGCCAGGGCGAGTGGCCGCAAAGAGAGGCCATTTTGCAGGGGAAAAAGAAGTCATTTGGCCAACCTCTGGGCATCAGATGAAAGCTGGCGTTTGGGGCTATAAGGCCGAGCTGGGATCTGGCTTCTGACCACTGTAGTTTTGGAGAAATCCAACAAAATTTGGAAATTTTTAGGTTGGGTGGTCAGGGTGGGCCAGGGCGAGTGGCCGCAAAGAGAGGCCATTTTGCAGGGGAAAAAGAAGTCATTTGGCCAACCTCTGGGCATCAGATGAAAGCTGGCGTTTGGGGCTATAAGGCCGAGCTGGCATCTGGCTTCTGACCACTGTAGTTTTGGAGAAATCCAGCAAAATTTGGAAATTTTTAGGTTGGGTGGTCAGGGTGGGCCAGGGCGAGTGGCCGCAAAGAGAGGCCATTTTGCAGGGGAAAAAGAAGTCATTTGCCCAACCTCTGGGCATCAGATGAAAGCTGGCGTTTGGTGCTATAAGGACGAGCTGGGATCTGGCTTCTGACCACAGTAGTTTTGGAGAATCCAGCAAAATTTGGAAATTTTTAGGTTGGGTGGTCAGGGTGGGCCAGGGCGAGTGGCCGCAAAGAGAGGCCATTTTGCAGGGGAAAAAGAAGTCATTTGGCCAACCTCTGGGCATCAGATGAAAGCTGGCGTTTGGGGCTATAAGGCCGAGCTGGGATCTGGCTTCTGACCACTGTAGTTTTGGAGAAATCCAACAAAATTTGGAAATTTTTAGGTTGGGTGGTCAGGGTGGGCCAGGGCGAGTGGCCGCAAAGAGGGGCCATTTTGCAGGGGAAAAAGAAGTCATTTGGCCAACCTCTGGGCATCAGATGAAAGCTGGCGTTTGGGGCTATAAGGCCAAGCTGGGATCTTGCTTCTGACCACTGTAGTTTTGGAGAAATCCAGCAAAATTTGGAAATTTTTAGGTTGGGTGCTCAGGGTGGGCCAGGGCGAGTGGCCGCAAAGAGAGGCCATTTTGCGGTGGGAAAAAGAAGTCATTTGGCCAACCTCTGGGCATCAGATGAAAGCTGGCGTTTGGGGCTATAAGGCCAAGCTGGGATCTTGCTTCTGACCACTGTAGTTTTGGAGAAATCCAGCAAAATTTGGAAATTTTTAGGTTGGGTGGTCAGGCTGGGCCAGGGCGAGTGGCCACAAAGAGAGGCCATTTTGCAGGGGAAAAAGAAGTCATTTGGCCAACCTCTGGGCATCAGATGAAAGCTGGCGTTTGGGGCTATAAGGCCGAGCTGGGATCTGGCTTCTGACCACTGTAGTTTTGGAGAAATCCAACAAAATTTGGAAATTTTTAGGTTGGGTGGTCAGGGTGGGCCAGGGCGAGTGGCCGCAAAGAGAGGCCATTTTGCAGGGGAAAAAGAAGTCATTTGGCCAACCTCTGGGCATCAGATGAAAGCTGGCGTTTGGGGCTATAAGGCCGAGCTGGGATCTGGCTTCTGACCACTGTAGTTTTGGAGAAATCCAACAAAATTTGGAAATTTTTAGGTTGGGTGGTCAGGGTGGGCCAGGGCGAGTGGCCGCAAAGAGAGGCCATTTTGCAGGGGAAAAAGAAGTCATTTGGCCAACCTCTGGGCATCAGATGAAAGCTGGCGTTTGGGGCTATAAGGCCGAGCTGGGATCTGGCTTCTGACCACTGTAGTTTTGGAGAAATCCAACAAAATTTGGAAATTTTTGCTTGGGAGGTCAGGGTGGGCCAGGGGGAGTGGCCGCAAAGAGAGGCCATTTTGAAGGGGAAACAGAAGTCGTGTGGCCAACCTCTGGGCATCAGATGAAAGCTGGCGTTTGGGGCTATAAGGCCGAGCTGGGATCTGGCTTCTGACCACTGTAGTTTTGGAGAAATCCAACAAAATTTGGAAATTTTTAGGTTGGGTGGTCAGGGTGGGCCAGGGCGAGTGGCCGCAAAGAGAGGCCATTTTGCAGGGGAAAAAGAAGTCCTTTGGCCAACCTCTGGGCATCAGATGAAAGCTGGCGTTTGGGGCTATAAGGCCGAGCTGGGATCTTGCTTCTGACCACTGTAGTTTTGGAGAAATCCAACAAAATTTGGAAATTTTTAGGTTGGGTGGTCAGGGTGGGCCAGGGCGAGTGGCCGCAAAGAGAGGCCATTTTGCAGGGGAAAAAGAAGTCATTTGGCCAACCTCTGGGCATCAGATGAAAGCTGGCGTTTGGGGCTATAAGGCCGAGCTGGGATCTGGCTTCTGACCACTGTAGTTTTGGAGAAATCCAACAAAATTTGGAAATTTTTAGGTTGGGTGCTCAGGGTGGGCCAGGGCGAGTGGCCGCAAAGAGAGGCCATTTTGCAGGGGAAAAAGAAGTCATTTGGCCAACCTCTGGGCATCAGATGAAAGCTGGCGTTTGGGGCTATAAGGCCGAGCTGGGATCTGGCTTCTGACCACTGTAGTTTTGGAGAAATCCAACAAAATTTGGAAATTTTTGCTTGGGAGGTCAGGGTGGGCCAGGGCGAGTGGCCGCAAAGAGAGGCCATTTTGAAGGGGAAAAAGAAGTCGTGTGGCCAACCTCTGGGCATCAGATGAAAGCTGGCGTTTGGGGGCTATAAGGCCGAGCTGGGATCTGGCTTCTGACCACTGTAGTTTTGGAGAAATCCAACAAAATTTGGAAATTTTTAGGTTGGGTGGTCAGGGTGGGCCAGGGCGAGTGGCCGCAAAGAGAGGCCATTTTGCAGGGGAAAAAGAAGTCCTTTGGCCAACCTCTGGGCATCAGATGAAAGCTGGCGTTTGGGGCTACAAGGCCAAGCTGGGATCTTGCTTCTGACCACTGTAGTTTTGGAGAAATCCAGCAAAATTTGGAAATTTTTAGGTTGGGTGGTCAGGGTGGGCCAGGGCGAGTGGCCGCAAAGAGAGGCCATTTTGCAGGGGAAAAAGAAGTCATTTGGCCAACCTCTGGGCATCAGATGAAAGCTGGCGTTTGGGGCTATAAGGCCGAGCTGGGATCTGGCTTCTGACCACTGTAGTTTTGGAGAAATCCAACAAAATTTGGAAATTTTTAGGTTGGGTGGTCAGGGTGGGCCAGGGCGAGTGGCCGCAAAGAGGGGCCATTTTGCAGGGGAAAAAGAAGTCATTTGGCCAACCTCTGGGCATCAGATGAAAGCTGGCGTTTGGGGCTATAAGGCCAAGCTGGGATCTTGCTTCTGACCACTGTAGTTTTGGAGAAATCCAGCAAAATTTGGAAATTTTTAGGTTGGGTGCTCAGGGTGGGCCAGGGCGAGTGGCCGCAAAGAGAGGCCATTTTGCGGGGGAAAAAGAAGTCATTTGGCCAACCTCTGGGCATCAGATGAAAGCTGGCGTTTGGGGCTATAAGGCCAAGCTGGGATCTTGCTTCTGACCACTGTAGTTTTGGAGAAATCCAGCAAAATTTGGAAATTTTTAGGTTGGGTGGTCAGGGTGGGCCAGGGCGAGTGGCCGCAAAGAGAGGCCATTTTGCAGGGGAAAAAGAAGTCCTTTGGCCAACCTCTGGGCATCAGATGAAAGCTGGCGTTTGGGGCTATAAGGCCAAGCTGGGATCTTGCTTCTGACCACTGTAGTTTTGGAGAAATCCAGCAAAATTTGGAAATTTTTAGGTTGGGTGCTCAGGGTGGGCCAGGGCGAGTGGCCGCAAAGAGAGGCCATTTTGCGGGGGAAAAAGAAGTCATTTGGCCAACCTCTGGGCATCAGATGAAAGCTGGCGTTTGGGGCTATAAGGCCAAGCTGGGATCTTGCTTCTGACCACTGTAGTTTTGGAGAAATCCAGCAAAATTTGGAAATTTTTAGGTTGGGTGGTCAGGCTGGGCCAGGGCGAGTGGCCGCAAAGAGAGGCCATTTTGCAGGGGAAAAAGAAGTCATTTGGCCAACCTCTGGGCATCAGATGAAAGCTGGCGTTTGGGGCTATAAGGCCGAGCTGGGATCTGGCTTCTGACCACTGTAGTTTTGGAGAAATCCAACAAAATTTGGAAATTTTTAGGTTGGGTGGTCAGGGTGGGCCAGGGCGAGTGGCCGCAAAGAGAGGCCATTTTGCAGGGGAAAAAGAAGTCATTTGGCCAACCTCTGGGCATCAGATGAAAGCTGGCGTTTGGGGCTATAAGGCCGAGCTGGGATCTGGCTTCTGACCACTGTAGTTTTGGAGAAATCCAACAAAATTTGGAAATTTTTAGGTTGGGTGGTCAGGGTGGGCCAGGGCGAGTGGCCGCAAAGAGAGGCCATTTTGCAGGGGAAAAAGAAGTCATTTGGCCAACCTCTGGGCATCAGATGAAAGCTGGCGTTTGGGGCTATAAGGCCGAGCTGGGATCTGGCTTCTGACCACTGTAGTTTTGGAGAAATCCAACAAAATTTGGAAATTTTTGCTTGGGAGGTCAGGGTGGGCCAGGGGGAGTGGCCGCAAAGAGAGGCCATTTTGAAGGGGAAAAAGAAGTCGTGTGGCCAACCTCTGGGCATCAGATGAAAGCTGGCGTTTGGGGCTATAAGGCCGAGCTGGGATCTGGCTTCTGACCACTGTAGTTTTGGAGAAATCCAACAAAATTTGGAAATTTTTAGGTTGGGTGGTCAGGGTGGGCCAGGGCGAGTGGCCGCAAAGAGAGGCCATTTTGCAGGGGAAAAAGAAGTCCTTTGGCCAACCTCTGGGCATCAGATGAAAGCTGGCGTTTGGGGCTATAAGGCCGAGCTGGGATCTTGCTTCTGACCACTGTAGTTTTGGAGAAATCCAACAAAATTTGGAAATTTTTAGGTTGGGTGGTCAGGGTGGGCCAGGGCGAGTGGCCGCAAAGAGAGGCCATTTTGCAGGGGAAAAAGAAGTCATTTGGCCAACCTCTGGGCATCAGATGAAAGCTGGCGTTTGGGGCTATAAGGCCGAGCTGGGATCTGGCTTCTGACCACTGTAGTTTTGGAGAAATCCAACAAAATTTGGAAATTTTTAGGTTGGGTGCTCAGGGTGGGCCAGGGCGAGTGGCCGCAAAGAGAGGCCATTTTGCAGGGGAAAAAGAAGTCATTTGGCCAACCTCTGGGCATCAGATGAAAGCTGGCGTTTGGGGCTATAAGGCCGAGCTGGGATCTGGCTTCTGACCACTGTAGTTTTGGAGAAATCCAACAAAATTTGGAAATTTTTGCTTGGGAGGTCAGGGTGGGCCAGGGCGAGTGGCCGCAAAGAGAGGCCATTTTGAAGGGGAAAAAGAAGTCGTGTGGCCAACCTCTGGGCATCAGATGAAAGCTGGCGTTTGGGGCTATAAGGCCGAGCTGGGATCTGGCTTCTGACCACTGTAGTTTTGGAGAAATCCAACAAAATTTGGAAATTTTTAGGTTGGGTGGTCAGGGTGGGCCAGGGCGAGTGGCCGCAAAGAGAGGCCATTTTGCAGGGGAAAAAGAAGTCCTTTGGCCAACCTCTGGGCATCAGATGAAAGCTGGCGTTTGGGGCTACAAGGCCAAGCTGGGATCTTGCTTCTGACCACTGTAGTTTTGGAGAAATCCAGCAAAATTTGGAAATTTTTAGGTTGGGTGGTCAGGGTGGGCCAGGGCGAGTGGCCGCAAAGAGAGGCCATTTTGCAGGGGAAAAAGAAGTCATTTGGCCAACCTCTGGGCATCAGATGAAAGCTGGCGTTTGGGGCTATAAGGCCGAGCTGGGATCTGGCTTCTGACCACTGTAGTTTTGGAGAAATCCAACAAAATTTGGAAATTTTTAGGTTGGGTGGTCAGGGTGGGCCAGGGCGAGTGGCCGCAAAGAGGGGCCATTTTGCAGGGGAAAAAGAAGTCATTTGGCCAACCTCTGGGCATCAGATGAAAGCTGGCGTTTGGGGCTATAAGGCCAAGCTGGGATCTTGCTTCTGACCACTGTAGTTTTGGAGAAATCCAGCAAAATTTGGAAATTTTTAGGTTGGGTGCTCAGGGTGGGCCAGGGCGAGTGGCCGCAAAGAGAGGCCATTTTGCGGGGGAAAAAGAAGTCATTTGGCCAACCTCTGGGCATCAGATGAAAGCTGGCGTTTGGGGCTATAAGGCCAAGCTGGGATCTTGCTTCTGACCACTGTAGTTTTGGAGAAATCCAGCAAAATTTGGAAATTTTTAGGTTGGGTGGTCAGGGTGGGCCAGGGCGAGTGGCCGCAAAGAGAGGCCATTTTGCAGGGGAAAAAGAAGTCATTTGGCCAACCTCTGGGCATCAGATGAAAGCTGGCGTTTGGGGCTATAAGGCCGAGCTGGGATCTGGCTTCTGACCACTGTAGTTTTGGAGAAATCCAACAAAATTTGGAAATTTTTAGGTTGGGTGGTCAGGGTGGGCCAGGGCGAGTGGCCGCAAAGAGAGGCCATTTTGCAGGGGAAAAAGAAGTCATTTGGCCAACCTCTGGGCATCAGATGAAAGCTGGCGTTTGGAGCTATAAGGCCGAGCTGGGATCTGGCTTCTGACCACTGTAGTTTTGGAGAAATCCAACAAAATTTGGAAATTTTTAGGTTGGGTGCTCAGGGTGGGCCAGGGCGAGTGGCCGCAAAGAGAGGCCATTTTGCAGGGGAAAAAGAAGTCATTTGGCCAACCTCTGGGCATCAGATGAAAGCTGGCGTTTGGGGCTATAAGGCCGAGCTGGGATCTGGCTTCTGACCACTGTAGTTTTGGAGAAATCCAACAAAATTTGGAAATTTTTGCTTGGGAGGTCAGGGTGGGCCAGGGCGAGTGGCCGCAAAGAGAGGCCATTTTGAAGGGGAAAAAGAAGTCGTGTGGCCAACCTCTGGGCATCAGATGAAAGCTGGCGTTTGGGGCTATAAGGCCGAGCTGGGATCTGGCTTCTGACCACTGTAGTTTTGGAGAAATCCAACAAAATTTGGAAATTTTTAGGTTGGGTGGTCAGGGTGGGCCAGGGCGAGTGGCCGCAAAGAGAGGCCATTTTGCAGGGGAAAAAGAAGTCATTTGGCCAACCTCTGGGCATCAGATGAAAGCTGGCGTTTGGGGCTACAAGGCCAAGCTGGGATCTTGCTTCTGACCACTGTAGTTTTGGAGAAATCCAACAAAATTTGGAAATTTTTAGGTTGGGTGGTCAGGGTGGGCCAGGGCGAGTGGCCGCAAAGAGAGGCCATTTTGCAGGGGAAAAAGAAGTCATTTGGCCAACCTCTGGGCATCAGATGAAAGCTGGCGTTTGGGGCTATAAGGCCGAGCTGGGATCTGGCTTCTGACCACTGTAGTTTTGGAGAAATCCAACAAAATTTGGAAATTTTTAGGTTGGGTGGTCAGGGTGGGCCAGGGCGAGTGGCCGCAAAGAGAGGCCATTTTGCAGGGGAAAAAGAAGTCATTTGGCCAACCTCTGGGCATCAGATGAAAGCTGGCGTTTGGGGCTATAAGGCCGAGCTGGGATCTGGCTTCTGACCACTGTAGTTTTGGAGAAATCCAGCAAAATTTGGAAATTTTTAGGTTGGGTGGTCAGGGTGGGCCAGGGCGAGTGGCCGCAAAGAGAGGCCATTTTGCAGGGGAAAAAGAAGTCATTTGCCCAACCTCTGGGCATCAGATGAAAGCTGGCGTTTGGGGCTATAAGGACGAGCTGGGATCTGGCTTCTGACCACAGTAGTTTTGGAGAAATCCAGCAAAATTTGGAAATTTTTAGGTTGGGTGGTCAGGGTGGGCCAGGGCGAGTGGCCGCAAAGAGAGGCCATTTTGCAGGGGAAAAAGAAGTCATTTGGCCAACCTCTGGGCATCAGATGAAAGCTGGCGTTTGGGGCTATAAGGCCGAGCTGGGATCTGGCTTCTGACCACTGTAGTTTTGGAGAAATCCAACAAAATTTGGAAATTTTTAGGTTGGGTGGTCAGGGTGGGCCAGGGCGAGTGGCCGCAAAGAGAGGCCATTTTGCAGGGGAAAAAGAAGTCATTTGGCCAACCTCTGGGCATCAGATGAAAGCTGGCGTTTGGGGCTATAAGGCCGAGCTGGGATCTGGCTTCTGACCACTGTAGTTTTGGAGAAATCCAACAAAATTTGGAAATTTTTAGGTTGGGTGGTCAGGGTGGGCCAGGGCGAGTGGCCGCAAAGAGAGGCCATTTTGCAGGGGAAAAAGAAGTCATTTGGCCAACCTCTGGGCATCAGATGAAAGCTGGCGTTTGGGGCTATAAGGCCGAGCTGGGACTCTGGCTTCTGACCACTGTAGTTTTGGAGAAATCCAACAAAATTTGGAAATTTTTAGGTTGGGTGGTCAGGGTGGGCCAGGGCGAGTGGCCGCAAAGAGAGGCCATTTTGCAGGGGAAAAAGAAGTCATTTGGCCAACCTCTGGGCATCAGATGAAAGCTGGCGTTTGGGGCTATAAGGCCGAGCTGGGATCTGGCTTCTGACCACTGTAGTTTTGGAGAAATCCAACAAAATTTGGAAATTTTTAGGTTGGGTGGTCAGGGTGGGCCAGGGCGAGTGGCCGCAAAGAGAGGCCATTTTGCAGGGGAAAAAAGAAGTCATTTGGCCAACCTCTGGGCATCAGATGAAAGCTGGCGTTTGGGGCTATAAGGCCGAGCTGGGGTCTGGCTTCTGACCACTGTAGTTTTGGAGAAATCCAACAAAATTTGGAAATTTTTAGGTTGGGGTGCTCAGGGTGGGCCAGGGCGAGTGGCCGCAAAGAGAGGCCATTTTGCAGGGGAAAAAGAAGTCATTTGGCCAACCTCTGGGCATCAGATGAAAGCTGGCGTTTGGGGCTATAAGGCCGAGCTGGGATCTGGCTTCTGACCACTGTAGTTTTGGAGAAATCCAACAAAATTTGGAAATTTTTGCTTGGGAGGTCAGGGTGGGCCAGGGGAGTGGCCGCAAAGAGAGGCCATTTTGAAGGGGAAAAAGAAGTCGTGTGGCCAACCTCTGGGCATCAGATGAAAGCTGGCGTTTGGGGGCTATAAGGCCGAGCTGGGATCTGGCTTCTGACCACTGTAGTTTTGGAGAAATCCAACAAAATTTGGAAATTTTTAGGTTGGGTGGTCAGGGTGGGCCAGGGCGAGTGGCCGCAAAGAGAGGCCATTTTGCAGGGGAAAAAGAAGTCATTTGGCCAACCTCTGGGCATCAGATGAAAGCTGGCGTTTTGGGGCTATAAGGCCGAGCTGGGATCTTGCTTCTGACCACTGTAGTTTTGGAGAAATCCAACAAAATTTGGAAATTTTTAGGTTGGGTGGTCAGGGTGGGCCAGGGCGAGTGGCCGCAAAGAGAGGCCATTTTGCAGGGGAAAAAGAAGTCATTTGGCCAACCTCTGGGCATCAGATGAAAGCTGGCGTTTGGGGCTATAAGGCCGAGCTGGGATCTGGCTTCTGACCACTGTAGTTTTGGAGAAATCCAACAAAATTTGGAAATTTTTAGGTTGGGTGGTCAGGGTGGGCCAGGGCGAGTGGCCGCAAAGAGAGGCCATTTTGCAGGGGAAAAAGAAGTCATTTGGCCAACCTCTGGCATCAGATGAAAGCTGGCGTTTGGGGCTATAAGGACGAGCTGGGATCTGGCTTCTGACCACAGTAGTTTTGGAGAAATCCAGCAAAATTTGGAAATTTTTAGGTTGGGTGGTCAGGGTGGGCCAGGGCGAGTGGCCGCAAAGAGAGGCCATTTTGCAGGGGAAAAAGAAGTCATTTGGCCAACCTCTGGGCATCAGATGAAAGCTGGCGTTTGGGGCTATAAGGCCGAGCTGGGATCTGGCTTCTGACCACTGTAGTTTTGGAGAAATCCAACAAAATTTGGAAATTTTTAGGTTGGGTGGTCAGGGTGGGCCAGGGCGAGTGGCCGCAAAGAGAGGGCCATTTTTCAGGGGAAAAAGAAGTCATTTGGCCAACCTCTGGGCATCAGATGAAAGCTGGCGTTTGGGGCTATAAGGCCAAGCTGGGATCTTGCTTCTGACCACTGTAGTTTTGGAGAAATCCAACAAAATTTGGAAATTTTTTAGGTTGGGTGCTCAGGGTGGGCCAGGGCGAGTGGCCGCAAAGAGAGGCCATTTTGCAGGGGAAAAAGAAGTCATTTGGCCAACCTCTGGGCATCAGATGAAAGCTGGCGTTTGGGGCTATAAGGCCAAGCTGGGATCTTGCTTCTGACCACTGTAGTTTTGGAGAAATCCAGCAAAATTTGGAAATTTTTAGGTTGGGTGGTCAGGGTGGGCCAGGGCGAGTGGCCGCAAAGAGAGGCCATTTTGCAGGGGAAAAAGAAGTCATTTGGCCAACCTCTGGGCATCAGATGAAAGCTGGCGTTTGGGGCTATAAGGCCGAGCTGGGATCTGGCTTCTGACCACTGTAGTTTTGGAGAAATCCAACAAAATTTGGAAATTTTTAGGTTGGGTGGTCAGGGTGGGCCAGGGGGAGTGGCCGCAAAGAGAGGCCATTTTGCAGGGGAAAAAGAAGTCATTTGGCCAACCTCTGGGCATCAGATGAAAGCTGGCGTTTGGAGCTATAAGGCCGAGCTGGGATCTGGCTTCTGACCACTGTAGTTTTGGAGAAATCCAACAAAATTTGGAAATTTTTAGGTTGGGTGCTCAGGGTGGGCCAGGGCGAGTGGCCGCAAAGAGAGGCCATTTTGCAGGGGAAAAAGAAGTCATTTGGCCAACCTCTGGGCATCAGATGAAAGCTGGCGTTTGGGGGCTATAAGGCCGAGCTGGGATCTGGCTTCTGACCACTGTAGTTTTGGAGAAATCCAACAAAATTTGGAAATTTTTGCTTGGGAGGTCAGGGTGGGCCAGGGGGAGTGGCCGCAAAGAGAGGCCATTTGAAGGGGAAAAAGAAGTCGTGTGGCCAACCTCTGGGCATCAGATGAAAGCTGGCGTTTGGGGCTATAAGGCCGAGCTGGGATCTGGCTTCTGACCACTGTAGTTTTGGAGAAATCCAACAAAATTTGGAAATTTTTAGGTTGGGTGGTCAGGGTGGGCCAGGGCGAGTGGCCGCAAAGAGAGGCCATTTTGCAGGGGAAAAAGAAGTCATTTGGCCAACCTCTGGGCATCAGATGAAAGCTGGCGTTTGGGGCTACAAGGCCAAGCTGGGATCTTGCTTCTGACCACTGTAGTTTTGGAGAAATCCAACAAAATTTGGAAATTTTTAGGTTGGGTGGTCAGGGTGGGCCAGGGCGAGTGGCCGCAAAGAGAGGCCATTTTGCAGGGGAAAAAGAAGTCATTTGGCCAACCTCTGGGCATCAGATGAAAGCTGGCGTTTGGGGCTATAAGGCCGAGCTGGGATCTGGCTTCTGACCACTGTAGTTTTGGAGAAATCCAACAAAATTTGGAAATTTTTAGGTTGGGTGGTCAGGGTGGGCCAGGGCGAGTGGCCGCAAAGAGAGGCCATTTTGCAGGGGAAAAAGAAGTCATTTGGCCAACCTCTGGGCATCAGATGAAAGCTGGCGTTTGGGGCTATAAGGCCGAGCTGGCATCTGGCTTCTGACCACTGTAGTTTTGGAGAAATCCAGCAAAATTTGGAAATTTTTAGGTTGGGTGGTCAGGGTGGGCCAGGGCGAGTGGCCGCAAAGAGAGGCCATTTTGCAGGGGAAAAAGAAGTCATTTGGCCAACCTCTGGCATCAGATGAAAGCTGGCGTTTGGGGCTATAAGGACGAGCTGGGATCTGGCTTCTGACCACAGTAGTTTTGGAGAAATCCAGCAAAATTTGGAAATTTTTAGGTTGGGTGGTCAGGGTGGGCCAGGGCGAGTGGCCGCAAAGAGAGGCCATTTTGCAGGGGAAAAAGAAGTCATTTGGCCAACCTCTGGGCATCAGATGAAAGCTGGCGTTTGGGGCTATAAGGCCGAGCTGGGATCTGGCTTCTGACCACTGTAGTTTTGGAGAAATCCAACAAAATTTGGAAATTTTTAGGTTGGGTGGTCAGGGTGGGCCAGGGCGAGTGGCCGCAAAGAGGGGCCATTTTGCAGGGGAAAAAGAAGTCATTTGGCCAACCTCTGGGCATCAGATGAAAGCTGGCGTTTGGGGCTATAAGGCCAAGCTGGGATCTTGCTTCTGACCACTGTAGTTTTGGAGAAATCCAGCAAAATTTGGAAATTTTTAGGTTGGGTGCTCAGGGTGGGCCAGGGCGAGTGGCCGCAAAGAGAGGCCATTTTGCGGGGGAAAAAGAAGTCATTTGGCCAACCTCTGGGCATCAGATGAAAGCTGGCGTTTGGGGCTATAAGGCCAAGCTGGGATCTTGCTTCTGACCACTGTAGTTTTGGAGAAATCCAGCAAAATTTGGAAATTTTTAGGTTGGGTGGTCAGGCTGGGCCAGGGCGAGTGGCCGCAAAGAGAGGCCATTTTGCAGGGGAAAAAGAAGTCATTTGGCCAACCTCTGGGCATCAGATGAAAGCTGGCGTTTGGGGCTATAAGGCCGAGCTGGGATCTGGCTTCTGACCACTGTAGTTTTGGAGAAATCCAACAAAATTTGGAAATTTTTAGGTTGGGTGGTCAGGGTGGGCCAGGGCGAGTGGCCGCAAAGAGAGGCCATTTTGCAGGGGAAAAAGAAGTCATTTGGCCAACCTCTGGGCATCAGATGAAAGCTGGCGTTTGGGGCTATAAGGCCGAGCTGGGATCTGGCTTCTGACCACTGTAGTTTTGGAGAAATCCAACAAAATTTGGAAATTTTTAGGTTGGGTGGTCAGGGTGGGCCAGGGCGAGTGGCCGCAAAGAGAGGCCATTTTGCAGGGGAAAAAGAAGTCATTTGGCCAACCTCTGGGCATCAGATGAAAGCTGGCGTTTGGGGCTATAAGGCCGAGCTGGGATCTGGCTTCTGACCACTGTAGTTTTGGAGAAATCCAACAAAATTTGGAAATTTTTGCTTGGGAGGTCAGGGTGGGCCAGGGGGAGTGGCCGCAAAGAGAGGCCATTTTGAAGGGGAAAAAGAAGTCGTGTGGCCAACCTCTGGGCATCAGATGAAAGCTGGCGTTTGGGGCTATAAGGCCGAGCTGGGATCTGGCTTCTGACCACTGTAGTTTTGGAGAAATCCAACAAAATTTGGAAATTTTTAGGTTGGGTGGTCAGGGTGGGCCAGGGCGAGTGGCCGCAAAGAGAGGCCATTTTGCAGGGGAAAAAGAAGTCCTTTGGCCAACCTCTGGGCATCAGATGAAAGCTGGCGTTTGGGGCTATAAGGCCGAGCTGGGATCTTGCTTCTGACCACTGTAGTTTTGGAGAAATCCAACAAAATTTGGAAATTTTTAGGTTGGGTGGTCAGGGTGGGCCAGGGCGAGTGGCCGCAAAGAGAGGCCATTTTGCAGGGGAAAAAGAAGTCATTTGGCCAACCTCTGGCATCAGATGAAAGCTGGCGTTTGGGGCTATAAGGCCGAGCTGGGATCTGGCTTCTGACCACTGTAGTTTTGGAGAAATCCAACAAAATTTGGAAATTTTTAGGTTGGGTGCTCAGGGTGGGCCAGGGCGAGTGGCCGCAAAGAGAGGCCATTTTGCAGGGGAAAAAGAAGTCATTTGGCCAACCTCTGGGCATCAGATGAAAGCTGGCGTTTGGGGCTATAAGGCCGAGCTGGGATCTGGCTTCTGACCACTGTAGTTTTGGAGAAATCCAACAAAATTTGGAAATTTTTGCTTGGGAGGTCAGGGTGGGCCAGGGCGAGTGGCCGCAAAGAGAGGCCATTTTGAAGGGGAAAAAGAAGTCGTGTGGCCAACCTCTGGGCATCAGATGAAAGCTGGCGTTTGGGGCTATAAGGCCGAGCTGGGATCTGGCTTCTGACCACTGTAGTTTTGGAGAAATCCAACAAAATTTGGAAATTTTTAGGTTGGGTGGTCAGGGTGGGCCAGGGCGAGTGGCCGCAAAGAGAGGCCATTTTGCAGGGGAAAAAGAAGTCCTTTGGCCAACCTCTGGGCATCAGATGAAAGCTGGCGTTTGGGGCTACAAGGCCAAGCTGGGATCTTGCTTCTGACCACTGTAGTTTTGGAGAAATCCAGCAAAATTTGGAAATTTTTAGGTTGGGTGGTCAGGGTGGGCCAGGGCGAGTGGCCGCAAAGAGAGGCCATTTTGCAGGGGAAAAAGAAGTCATTTGGCCAACCTCTGGGCATCAGATGAAAGCTGGCGTTTGGGGCTATAAGGCCGAGCTGGGATCTGGCTTCTGACCACTGTAGTTTTGGAGAAATCCAACAAAATTTGGAAATTTTTAGGTTGGGTGGTCAGGGTGGGCCAGGGCGAGTGGCCGCAAAGAGGGGCCATTTTGCAGGGGAAAAAGAAGTCATTTGGCCAACCTCTGGGCATCAGATGAAAGCTGGCGTTTGGGGCTATAAGGCCAAGCTGGGATCTTGCTTCTGACCACTGTAGTTTTGGAGAAATCCAGCAAAATTTGGAAATTTTTAGGTTGGGTGCTCAGGGTGGGCCAGGGCGAGTGGCCGCAAAGAGAGGCCATTTTGCGGGGGAAAAAGAAGTCATTTGGCCAACCTCTGGGCATCAGATGAAAGCTGGCGTTTGGGGCTATAAGGCCAAGCTGGGATCTTGCTTCTGACCACTGTAGTTTTGGAGAAATCCAGCAAAATTTGGAAATTTTTAGGTTGGGTGGTCAGGGTGGGCCAGGGCGAGTGGCCGCAAAGAGAGGCCATTTTGCAGGGGAAAAAGAAGTCCTTTGGCCAACCTCTGGGCATCAGATGAAAGCTGGCGTTTGGGGCTATAAGGCCAAGCTGGGATCTTGCTTCTGACCACTGTAGTTTTGGAGAAATCCAGCAAAATTTGGAAATTTTTAGGTTGGGTGCTCAGGGTGGGCCAGGGCGAGTGGCCGCAAAGAGAGGCCATTTTGCGGGGGAAAAAGAAGTCATTTGGCCAACCTCTGGGCATCAGATGAAAGCTGGCGTTTGGGGCTATAAGGCCAAGCTGGGATCTTGCTTCTGACCACTGTAGTTTTGGAGAAATCCAGCAAAATTTGGAAATTTTTAGGTTGGGTGGTCAGGCTGGGCCAGGGCGAGTGGCCGCAAAGAGAGGCCATTTTGCAGGGGAAAAAAGAAGTCATTTGGCCAACCTCTGGGCATCAGATGAAAGCTGGCGTTTGGGGCTATAAGGCCGAGCTGGGATCTGGCTTCTGACCACTGTAGTTTTGGAGAAATCCAACAAAATTTGGAAATTTTTAGGTTGGGTGGTCAGGGTGGGCCAGGGCGAGTGGCCGCAAAGAGAGGCCATTTTGCAGGGGAAAAAGAAGTCATTTGGCCAACCTCTGGGCATCAGATGAAAGCTGGCGTTTGGGGCTATAAGGCCGAGCTGGGATCTGGCTTCTGACCACTGTAGTTTTGGAGAAATCCAACAAAATTTGGAAATTTTTAGGTTGGGTGGTCAGGGTGGGCCAGGGCGAGTGGCCGCAAAGAGAGGCCATTTTGCAGGGGAAAAAGAAGTCATTTGGCCAACCTCTGGGCATCAGATGAAAGCTGGCGTTTGGGGCTATAAGGCCGAGCTGGGATCTGGCTTCTGACCACTGTAGTTTTGGAGAAATCCAACAAAATTTGGAAATTTTTGCTTGGGAGGTCAGGGTGGGCCAGGGGGAGTGGCCGCAAAGAGAGGCCATTTTGAAGGGGAAAAAGAAGTCGTGTGGCCAACCTCTGGGCATCAGATGAAAGCTGGCGTTTGGGGCTATAAGGCCGAGCTGGGATCTGGCTTCTGACCACTGTAGTTTTGGAGAAATCCAACAAAATTTGGAAATTTTTAGGTTGGGTGGTCAGGGTGGGCCAGGGCGAGTGGCCGCAAAGAGAGGCCATTTTGCAGGGGAAAAAGAAGTCCTTTGGCCAACCTCTGGGCATCAGATGAAAGCTGGCGTTTGGGGCTATAAGGCCGAGCTGGGATCTTGCTTCTGACCACTGTAGTTTTGGAGAAATCCAACAAAATTTGGAAATTTTTAGGTTGGGTGGTCAGGGTGGGCCAGGGCGAGTGGCCGCAAAGAGAGGCCATTTTGCAGGGGAAAAAAGAAGTCATTTGGCCAACCTCTGGGCATCAGATGAAAGCTGGCGTTTGGGGCTATAAGGCCGAGCTGGGATCTGGCTTCTGACCACTGTAGTTTTGGAGAAATCCAACAAAATTTGGAAATTTTTAGGTTGGGTGCTCAGGGTGGGCCAGGGCGAGTGGCCGCAAAGAGAGGCCATTTTGCAGGGGAAAAAGAAGTCATTTGGCCAACCTCTGGGCATCAGATGAAAGCTGGCGTTTGGGGCTATAAGGCCGAGCTGGGATCTGGCTTCTGACCACTGTAGTTTTGGAGAAATCCAACAAAATTTGGAAATTTTTGCTTGGGAGTCAGGGTGGGCCAGGGCGAGTGGCCGCAAAGAGAGGCCATTTTGAAGGGGAAAAAGAAGTCGTGTGGCCA